>NC_079530.1:97500-173220 GCF_003711565.1 Takifugu flavidus
GCAGTGAGATTACTACTAGCCATCTTCCATGCTGGGAACAATTTTCTCCGAAACAATGAAACATAATCCGCCACATCGCCTGGTTGTTCCGACGGATCCAAATCACCCATCAAAATTGACATTTGGTCACGCACTTTATGTCCAAATACAAGTTCGTTAGGGCTAAACCTTGTGCTTTCCTGGACCACTCCCCTCGCCGGCAGCATTAACCAAGGGAGTCCCTCTTCCCAACCTCCCTTTAACTCAAGGCTATAGGCTTTTAATAGTGATTCGAGAGACGCATGATAGCGCTCCAATACGCCTTGGCTTTGGGGGTGATAAGCACTGCTTATATTATGCTTAACCTGTAACTGTTTCACTGCCTCAGAAAAGGCCTTCGACATAAAATTGGAAGCTCTGTCACTCTGGACTATTTTGGGTATACCAAAATATGAAATAAAATGAAACAAAGCTTTAAAAATTGATTTTGTGGTGATAGACCTCATTGGATACGCTGCAGGATAGCGTGTCGTTTGGCACATTATAGTGAACAAATAGGCATTGCCTGATTTGGACGGAGGCAAAGGCCCAACACAGTTGATAACTAAATAATGAAATGGTTTCTCAACCGGTTGGATAGGCTGAAGGGGCGCAGGTTTAATTTTCTCATTTTGTTTGCCTGCAATCTGACAAATGTGACAGGACTTAATAAACGCAGACACATCACACTCAATTTTTGGCCAGTAAAAATGAGGGTTGTCGCAGAGCTTGTGTCCCTCAAAATGTTCACCTTAACTTTATTGGTATCGCCAACTACAGACACGGTGCCTTGCGTGATGAACGGAGAATAATCATTTTTATCCAAAGCCTCTCGGTTGTCGGAGGGCAACACTGCCTTGGCAGCGCGCTTGCTTTGGAGAGAACCAGTGCACCCCACAAGCTTAGGAAAACGAGGCCTATTGGAATTCCGAATGCGAGAGTTAAGGACAGGACAATCCTTTTTCCAATGTCCGACTTCATAGCAATAACAACACCGATCGTCTGTTTCAGCCGCTTGCCATGATGTATTTTTAAAGTCGGATTTTGCCGGAGACGATCGATCAAGCCTTCTACCAAACTCATTCTCAGTGCGCTCTCGACGCACTTAGTCGCGCTGTGACGTGTCTCGAAAAGATTTGCGGGTCAAGATAAACTCATCAGCTAATACAGCCGCTTGCGCTGCAGTTTTAATTTGATGTTCATTTATGTACGTGGCGATTCGCTCAGGCACAATGTTTTTAAACTGTTCCAGAACGACCAGATCAAAAAGCTCCTGGAATGTTTTTACGCCCACAGCTGTACACCACCGATTACATAAACTGATAAGTTCTCTTGCCACATCAACATGCGTTTGTCTCTCCGTTTTTTTCCATGTTGGAAATCTCTGATGGTAATGCTCTGGTATCAGCTCATATGCTTTTACGCACTGGTAGGACAGCTTCTCAGATGGAGACAACGCCACAAACGCTTCCTGCCCTTTACCCACCAGGACCTTTTGGAGCAGCAGCACTTGATCAGCATCCGTCCAGCCTCGATCAGCGAGAACATGTTCGAAAAGAGAAAAAAACACATCAGGGTCACGCTCGTTGAAATTAGGAAGGAACTTGACCATCTGAAACAGGCTATGCTGTTCTCTGCTTCTTTCCTGACATTTTAAACGTTCGTACTCCAGTAATCTTTCACTTTCTCTTGCTTGTAGCTCCAATTTCTGTTTTCGCATTTGCTGTTCGTGTTCCAAAATCATCTGCTCTCTGTGCAGTAACAACAGCTCTTTGCGTTGCTCAAATGTTAAATCGGAGCCATCCCACAGAGTCATCTTAGGAGCTACAGCCTCCTGTTGGGTTGTCTCCTGCAAAATTTGTCTCTCCATTAAAGCTTGTAAAATAAATTCACACAGCTCCTCCTTCTTAGAACTTTTGGAAATAGACAAATCAATACCATAATTGCTTACTACGTCAAACATTTGGTTTCTCGTAAGCGCTCTCAATAACCTTTCTGATGGAGCAGAAATAAAAGTATCATAGTCATTCATTGTTTAGCCTATGTTTAGTTCACAAAACTTTTAAAACAACAAAGAATTCAACCACAGGCTATCAATAGAGGAGATTACGAATGCGCTACCGAGAGATCCCCGAATCTGACACGCCCCCCTCTAAGCTCAACCCCAGTCTTCGCACTCAGCCCCAGAGCAGAAAATTTTAAACACGCGCACCAATGTAATCAGGCCTCCTAGACTGCGGGAAACCTTCAACCACGATTGTGTCTTCCACCCAGGCCGCAGTGCAAAAACAACAAGCTAAAAAAACAAACAGCGCAAAAGCGCACTACCGCCTACCACAGGGAACTCTCCGGGGAGATCGCTACTTTCTAAACAACTCAGAATCTCAACCTAGTCAGCTTTCAAATCAAGAGCTTTCACTTGCTTTTTATACCCCCTCAACTAAGGACTTTTGCCAGTAAACTCAAAATCGGTCTTCCCCAAAACAAAACAGCTGCCCAAGTGTATTACGCACGCCGTACTCAATGAACAAAGAGGTATCGGGTACTCACCACTTTACCTTTAAAGTGTACCCACCAACATGCACAATCCACGATCCAACTTCCCAGGTTCGGACGAGCCCCCATATGTCACGAATACTTGGCTCAAGGTAGCCATGACATAAAATGGGGAGACCAAAGATGAGGATTACCGACCCAAAATAATATTTATTACAGAACCAAGTGGAATAAAAAAAGGAAAAGTCCAAGTAATCACAAAGAGGGAAAACTCCAAAGTCCTGCGGCCGTCAGGCTGCAGAACGTGACAAGCTCAGGGCTCAGCTGACGAACTCCACTCCAGCACACCAGGTAGGACGAGAGGCTCCTCCTCAGACGCTCTCCAGACAGGTCTTTATACCTGAACCCGTCAGGCAGCCGATGGTGGTGGTGATGATGGTGATGATGATGGTGGTGGTGGTTGTGATGATGATGATGATGGTGGTGATGATGGTGGTGATGATGATGGTGATGATGATGATGGTGGTGATGATGGTGATGATGGTGGTGGTGGTGGTGGTGGTGATGATGGTGATGATGATGATGGTGATGATGATGATGGTGGTGATGATGATGTGGTGTGATGATGGTGATGATGATGATGATGATGGTGGTGGTGGTGATGATGGTGATGATGATGGTGATGATGATGGTGGTGATGATGATGATGGTGGTGGTGATGGTGGTGATGATGATGATGGGATGATGATGATGGGGGTGATGATGGTGGTGGTGATGGTGGTGATGATGAGGGTGGGGGGGGTGATGATGATGATGTGGGGTGATGATGATGGTGATGGTGGTGATGATGAGGGTGGTGGTGGTGATGATGGGGGTGATGATGATGGTGTGGTGATGATGATGGTGGTGATGATGGGGGGGGGTGGTGGTGCTGATGGTGGTGATGGTGATGGTGGTGATGATGATGGTGGTGATGATGGTGGTCATGGTGATGGTGGTGATGATGAGGGTGGTGGTGGTGATGATGGTGATGATGATGGTGGTGGTGATGATGGTGGTGATGATGATGGTGGTGATGGTGGTGGTGGTGGTGATGATGGTGGTGATGATGGTGGTGGTGATGGTGGTGATGATGATGGTGGTGATGATGGTGGTCATGGTGATGGTGGTGATGATGAGGGTGGTGGTGGTGATGATGATGATGGTGGTGATGATGATGATGGTGGTGATGATGATGGTGGTGATGGTGGTGGTGGTGTGATGATGGTGATGATGATGATGGTGGTGATGATGATGATGGTGGTGTGATGGTGGTGTGGTGGTGGTGGTGATGATGGTGATGATGATGGTGGTGATGATGGTGGTGGTGAGGATGATGGTGATGATGATGGTGGTGGTGAGGATGATGGTGGTGGTGGTGGTGGGTGATGATGATTGTGGTGGGTGATGATGATGATGTGGTGATGAGGGGGGGGTGATGAGTGGATGGGTGAGTGAGGATGATGATGTGGAGTGGGGTGGGGGATGAGGTGGGTGATGATGATGGTGGTGGTGATGATGAGGGGGGTGGGGGTGAGATGATGGTGATGATGAGGTGTGGTGATGATGGTGATGGTGAGGTGGTGGTGGGGTGGTGGGATGATGATGGTGTGATGGTGGTGATGTGATGATGATGATGGTGGTGATGATGATGATGAGGTGGTGGTGGGTGGTGGTGGTGGGGTGATGATGGTGATGATGATGGTGGTGGTGAGGATGATGGTGATGATGGTGGGGGTGGTGGAGGTGTGGTGATTGGTGATGGTGGGGGTGATGATGGTGGATGGTGGTGGTGGGTGATGATGATGGTGGTGCGGTGAGATGGAGGGTGGTGGTGATGATGTGCGGGATGGTGATTGGTGATGATGATGATGATGGTGGGGATGTGATGGTGGTGATGATGATTGTGGTGGTGATGATGATGGTGGTGGATGGTGGTGATGATGGTGATGATGATGGTGGTGATGATGATGGTGGTGACTGGTGGTGATGATGGTGGTGATGATGATGGTTGTGATGATGGTGATGTGGTGTGGTGTGGTGGTGATGATGATGGTGTGATGGTGGTGATGATGATGATGGTGGTGATGATGATGGTGGTGGTGGTGATGGTGATGATGATGATGGATGATGATGATGATGGTGGTGGTGGTGGTGGTGATGATGATTGTGGTGGTGATGATGGTGATGATGGTGTGTTGATAATGTGATGATGGTGGTGATGATGATGGTGGTGTGGTGATGATGGTGGTGATAATGGTGATGATGGTGGTGATGATGATGGTGGTGGTGGTGATGATGGTGATCATGATGGTGGTGATGATGGTGATGATGGTGGTGATGATGATGGTGGTGGTGGTGGTGATGGTGATGATGGGGATGATGATGGTGGTGATGATGATGATGATGATGGTGGTGATGATGGTGATGATGATGGTGGTGATGATGGTGATGATGATGGTGGTGGTGGTGATGATGATGGTGGTGATGATGATGGTGGTGATGATTTGGGTGATGGTGGTGATGATGGTGATGATGGTGGTGATGATGATGATGTGATGGATGGTGGTGGTGGTGGTGGTGATGATGATTGTGGTGGTGATGATGGTGATGATGGTGGTGATAATGGTGATGATGGTGGTGATGATGATGGTGGTGGTGGTGATGATGGTGGTGATAATGGTGATGATGGTGGTGATGATGATGGTGGTGGTGGTGATGATGGTGATCATGTGATGTGGTGATGATGGTGATGATGGTGGTGATGATGATGGTGGTGGTGATGGTGATGGTGATGATGATGGTGGTGATGATGATGATGGTGGTGATAATGGTGATGATGATGGTGGTGATGATGGTGATGATGATGGTGGTGGTGGTGATGATGATGGTGGTGATGATGATGGTGGTGATGATTGTGGTGATGTGGTGATGATGGTGATGATGGTGGTGATGGTGATGATGATGATGGTGGTGATGATGGTGATGATGATGGTGGTGGTGGTGATGATGATTGTGGTGGTGATGATGATGATGATGGTGGTGATGATGGTGGTGATGATGATTGTGGTGGTGATGATGATGATGGTGATGATGATGTGGTGATGATGATGGTGGTGATGATGGTGATGATGATGGTGGTGATGATGATGGTGGTGGTGATGATGGTGATGATGATGGTGGTGATGATGATGATGGGGGTGATGATGGTGATGATGATGGTGGTGATGATGGTGTGATGATGGTGGTGGTGGTGTGGTGATGATGATGATGGTGGTGATGATGATTGGGTGGGATGATTGTGGTGATGGTGGTGATGATGGTGATGATGGGGGGGATGATGGTGATGGTGATGATGATGGTGGTGTGGTGATGATGGTGATGATGATGGTGGTGGTGGTGATGATGATGGTGGTGGTGATGATGATGATGATGGTGGTGATGATGGTGGTGATGATGATTGTGTGTGGTGATGATGATGATGGTGATGATGATGGTGGTGATGATGATGGTGGGTGATGATGATGTGGTGGTGATGATGGTGATGATGATGATGATGATGATGATGATGGTGGTGGTGTGGTGGTGATGATGATGGGGGTGATGGTGATGATGGTGATGATGGTGGTGATAATGGTGATGTGGTGGTGATGATGATGGATGGTGGTGGTGATGATGATGGTGGTGATAATGGTGATGATGGTGGTGATGATGATGGTGGTGGTGGTGATGATGGTGATCATGATGGTGGTGATGATGGTGGTGATGATGATGGTGGTGGTGATGGTGATGGTGATGATGATGTGGTGTGATGATGATGATGATGATGGTGGTGGTGATGATGATGGTGGTGATGATGGTGATGATGATGGTGGTTGGTGGTGATGATCATGGTGGTGATGGATGATGGTGGTGATGATTGTGGTGATGTGGTGATGATGGTGATGATGGTGGTGATGATGATGATGATGGTGGTGGTGGTGGTGGTGATGATGATTGTGGTGGTGATGATGGTGATGATGTGGTGATATGGTGATGATGGTGTGATGATGATGGTGGTGGTGGTGATGATGGTAGTGATAATGGTGATGTGGTGGTGATGATGATGGTGGTGGTGGTGATGATGGTGATGATGATGGTGGTGATGATGGTGATGATGGTGGTGATGATGATGGTGGTGGTGATGGTGATGGTGATGATGATGGTGGTGATGATGATGGTGGTGGTGATGATGGTGGTGATAATGGTGATGATGGTGGTGATGATGATGGTGGTGTGGTGGTGATGGTGGTGATGATGTGATGGTGGTGGTGGTGATGATGGTGATCATGATGGTGGTGATGATGGTGATGATGGTGGTGATGATGATGGTGGTGGTGATGGTGGTGGTGATGGTGATGATGATGGTGGTGATGATGATGATGGTGGTGGTGTGATGATGGTGATGATGGTGATGATGATGGTGTTGATGATGGTGATGATGATGGTGGTGGTTGGTGATGATGGTGATGATGATGGTGGTGATGATGATGGTGTGGTGATGGTGTTGTGATGAGTGTGATGGTGGTGATGGTGGTTTGATGATGTGATGATGGTGGTGATGATGATGGTGTGGTGATGATGATGATGATGATGATGGTGATGTTGGTGATGATGTGGTGGTGGTGATGATGATGATTGTGGTGATGTGATGATGATGATGATGGTGGTGATGATGGTGATGATGGTGGTGATAATGGTGATGATGGTGGTGATGATGGTGATCATGATGGTGGTGGTGATGATGATGTGGTGGTGGTGATGATGATGATGGTGGTGGTGATGATGGTGATGATGGTGGTGATAATGGTGGTGATGGTGGTGATGATGTGTGGTGGTGGTGATGATGATGGTGATCATGATGGTGGTGATGATGGTGGTGGTGATGATGATTGTGGTGGTGATGATGATGATGATGGTGGTGGTGATGATGGTGGTGAAATGGTGGTGATGGTGGTGATGATGGTGATGGTGGTGATGATGGTGGTGGGGTGATGATTGTGATGATGATGGTGGTGGTGGTGATGATGGTGGTGATGGTGGTGATGATGATTGTGGTGATGGTGGTGATGATGATGGTGATCATGATGTGGTGGTGGTGATGATGATGATGGTGGTGGTGATGATGGTGATGATGGTGGTGATAATGGTGGTGATGGTGGTTGATGATGATGGTGGTGGTGGTGATGATGGTGATCATGATGGTGGTGATGATGGTGGTGGTGATGATGATTGTGGTGGTGATGATGATGATGATGGTGGTGGTGATGATGGTGGTGATATGGTGGTGATGGTGGTGATGCTGGTGATGGTGGTGATGATGGTGGTGGTGGTGATGATTGTGATGATGATGGTGGTGGTGGTTGATGATGGTGGTGATGGTGGTGATGATGATTGTGGTGATGGTGGTGATGATGATGGTGGTGATGATGATGGTGGTGCTGATGGTGGTGATGATGATGGTGGTGATGATGGTGGTGATGATGATGATGGTGATGATTGGGTTTTGATGATGGTGGTGGTGATGATGGTGGTGATAATGGTGATGATGGTGGTGATGATGATGGTGGTGGTGGTGAGGGATGGTGATGATGATGGTGGTGGTGGTGATGATGGTGATCATGATGGTGGTGATGATGGTGATGATGGTGGTGATGATGATGTGGTGGTGGGATGGTGGTGATGATGATGGTGATGATGGTGGTGATAATGGTGATGATGGTGGTGATGATGATGGTGGTGGTGATGATGGTGGTGATAATGGTGATGATGGTGGTGATGATGATGGTGGTGGTGGTGATGGTGGTGATGATGATGGTGGTGGTGGTGATGATGGTGATCATGATGGTGGTGATGATGGTGATGATGAGTGGTGATGATGATGGTGGTGGTGATGGTGGTGGTGATGGTGATGATGATGATTGGGTTGATGATGATGATGGGGGGTGGTGATGATGGTGATGATGGTGATGATGATGGTGGTGATGATGGGTGTGATGATGGTGGTGGTGGTGATGATGGTGATGATGATGGTGGTGATGATGATGGTGGTGATGGTGTTGATGATGATTGTAGTGATGGTGGTGATGATGGTGATGATGTGTGCTGATGATGTGGTGATGATGATGATGATGATGGTGATGTTGGTGATGATGGTGGTGGTGATGATGATTGTGGTGGTGTATGATGATGATGATGGTGGTGGGGATGATGTGTGATGAGATGGTGGGTGATAATGGTGATGATGGTGGTGATGCATGGTGATCATGATGGTGGTGGTGATGATGATGGTGGTGGTGGTGATGATGATGATGGTGGTGGTGATGATTGTGGTGGTGATGATGATGATGATGGTGGTGGTGATGATGGTGGTGATAATGGTGGTGATGGTGGTGATGATGGTGATGTGAGATGATGGTGGTGGTGGTGATGATTGTGATTGATGATGGTGGTGGTGGTGATGATGGTGGTGATGGTGGTGATGATGATTGTGGTGATGGTGGTGATGATGATGGTGGTGATGATGATGGTGGTGATGATGGTGATGATGATGGTGGTGATGATGGTGGTGATGATGATGATGGTGCTGAGCGGTGGTCTATGATGGGTGGTGGTGATGGTGGTGCTGATGGATTGTGCTGAGTGGTGTGATGGTGCTGATGACTGGTGGTGGTGGTGATGATGATGGTGGTTCTGGTGATGACTGCATGGTGGTGATGGTAGTGATGATGATGGTGGTGTGGTGATGATGATGGTGGTGATGGTGGTGATGATGATGATGGTGATGATGGTGGTGCTGATCCTGGTTGGTGGTGTGGTGGTGATGATGTGATGATGCTGGTGGTGCTGATGATGATGGTGGTGGTGGTGATGATGGTGATGATGGTGGTGATGATGATGGTGATGATGGTGGTTGATGATGATGATGGTGGTGATGATGGTGATAGTGATGATGATGATGGTGGTGTAATGGTGATGATGGTGGTGATGATGATGGTGGTGGTGGTGATGATGGTGATGATGGTGGTGATAATTGTGATGATGGTGGTGATGCTGATGCTGGTGGTGATGCTGATGGTGGTGGTGATGGTGGTGATGGTGGTGTGATGAGGTGATGATGATGGTGGTGATGGTGGTGATGATGGTGATGATGATGGTGGTGGTGGTGATGATGATGGTGGTGATGGTGTGATTGATGATGGTGGTGATGGTGGTGATGATGATGGTGGTGGTGGTGATGATGAGGTGGTGATGGTGGGTGATGATGATGATGGTGATGATGGTGGTGATGATAATGGTGGTGGTGGTGGTGGTGATGATGGTGATGATGATGGTGGTGATGATGATGATGGTGGTGGTGGTGATGATGGTGATGATGGTTGGTGATGATGATGGTGATGATGGTGGTGATGATGATGATGGTGGTGATGATGGTGATAGTGATGATGATGATGGTGGTGATAATGGTGATGATGGTGGTGTGATGATGATGGTGGTGGTGGTGGTGATGATGGTGATGATGGTGGTGATAATGGTGATGATGGTGGTGATGATGATGATGGTGGTGATGATGATGGTGGTGGTGATGGTGGTGATGGTGGTTGGTGGTGATGATGATGGTGATGATGTGGTGGTGGTGGTGATGATGATGGTGGTGATGGTGATGATGATGGTGGTGATGGTGGTGGTGGTGATGATGATGGTGGTGATGGTGGTGATGATGGTGATGATTATGGTGGTGATGATGGTGGTGATGATGATGGTGGTGATGATGATGAGTGGTGATGATGATGGTGGTGGTGATGGTGGTGATGGTGGTGATGATGATGGTGTGATGATGGTGGTGGTGGTTGGTGGTGATGATGATGGTGGTGATGGTGATGATGATGGTGGTGATGGTGGTGGTGGTGATGATGATGGTGGTGATGGTGGTGATGATGGTGATGATTATGGTGGTGATGATGGTGGTGATTGATGATGGTGGTGATGTGATGATGGTGGTGATGATGATGGTGGTGGTGATGGTGGTGATGATGATGGTGGTGATGATGATGGTGATGATGATGGTGGTGGTGATGATGATGGTGGTGATGGTGATGATGATGGTGGTGATGGTGGTGATGATGATGGTGGTGGTGGTGATGATGATGGTGGTGATGATGGTGATGATTATGGTGGTGATGATGGTGGTGATGATGGTGATGGTGGTGATGATGATGATGGTGGTGATGATGGTGGTGGTGATGATGGTGGTGATGATGGTGGTGATGGTGGTGGTGGTGGTGATGATGGTGATGATGATGATGGTGGTGATGGTGGTGATGGTGGTGATGATGATGATTGTTGAGATAAATCTCAGACTTTTATCCTGGAGTTCTTCACACCAACTACAAATCCCAGAAGGCATTATTGAGCAGAGCAGGCGCTAATCACAAAGTGGGGACACCTGGAAGCTGCACTGGAGGCAGCACTTAAAAGGGTCTCACTCCACACTTAAAAGGGTCTCACTCCACACTTGAAAGGGTCTCACTCCACACTTGAAAGGGTCTCACTCCACACTAAAAGGGTCTCACTCCACACTAAAAGGGTCTCACTCCACACTTGAAAGGGTCTCACTCCACACTAAAAGGGTCTCACTCCACACTAAAAGGGTCTCACTCCACACTAAAAGGGTCTCACTCTGGGAAAGAAGAGCACTAAGGAACGAAAGAGAAGACAATTGACAAAGAAGACGATTTCAACGCAGGGTTCCTCCCAAAGACGTCACCGGTATGAAAGAAACTTTGATTTGATGGGGATATTTGTGTTTGTTTGAATTGTTTGCTAAATTGTCTCCTTTTGTGTTAAAGGTTTTCAACCTAATCCTAATCCTGCTACTAATGCTAATGGCAATGCAAGCCAAACAATCTTGAAAATAAAATAAAGATTGAGCTGAAACGGAAGAGTTGATCTAGTGTCCTTTGGGGGTTTATGGAACCAGGCCATTTTCAAGTTGGGCAGGTGCTGAAATAAGGGAGATAACTTGACAATGATGGTGGTGATGATGGTGATGATGATGATGGTGATGATGGTGGTGCTGAAGATGGTGGTGGTGGTGATGATGATGATGATCGTGATGATCACCATAATCATGATGGCGATGATGATGATCGTGATGATCACCATAATCATGATGATGATGATGGTGGTGATGATAATGAAATTTGCATCCTGAGAATCTTAGAAGGATTTTTATAAATACATCAACAGAGTTAAAGATTCAACCTGATGTTCTTCCAAACCCTCAATATGTGCTGATCTCCCTATTCAGCAAAACAAATCAGGTGTTACTTCACAGCTCACTTGTTGTTGTTGTTGTTGTTGTGGTTGTGGTGAATGGATACAGGACGTGTTCATGGCTGCTGCTGTGCTGCAGGAGAAGAGCTGCAGCCCAACCACGAGATGGAGGAAGACTCTGACCAGCAGGATGAAGAGGCTGCTGATGAAGCTCCTCCTGTCACACAGGTTTCACCAGCATCTCTGGTCCTCTACAGAGGAGAGATGATGCTTCAGTAGAAGCTCCTGAGCTCCACAAGGCTGCCGCTTGGATGTTGGAGTAAACGTGGTAAAAAGACCAGATTTAAACTGGTTTGATTTGACTTCTCTAACCCTCAAATGAAGCAGAAGGGTTATGTTTCCATGATGGGATGGTCTGAGGGGACGTCTCATCGTTACTGACGCTCAGAATAAAACAGAAAAAAGTTATACAGGAACAACTCCTGCTTTATTATTATTATTATTATTGTTATTATTATTGTTATTATTATTGTTGTTATATGGAGGGATAGGGGCAGAGAAAGGGACAAAGGATGGGACAGTGGCAGAGATAAAGACAGTTTTGGGGAATAGGACAGTGTTGGGGACGGAGACGGGGACAGTGTCAGGTAAAGGGACAGGACTCGGACAATGTCATGGACAGGGTCACAGTCAGAGACAGGGTCAGGTAAGGGACAGGACTCGGACAATGTCATGGACAGGGTCACAGTCAGAGACAGGGTCAGGTAAGGGACAGGACTCGGACAATGTCATGGACAGGGTCACAGTCAGAGACAGGGTCAGGTAAGGGACAGGACTCGGACAATGTCATGGACAGGGTCACAGTCAGAGACAGGGTCAGGTAAGGGACAGGACTGGGACAATGTCACGGACAGGGTCACAGTCAGAGTCAGGGTCAGGTAAGGGACAGGACTGGTGGGATCCTGGAGTTATGTCATGTAAGTGAATATTAAATATGCATGTTTAGGGTTGTTTGTGTGAAGCACCTGTGGGCCAGGACCCATCTTCAAATATCAGCGTCCATGAGACATGTCCAGCTGCTGTTAGCATGATGTCCTCTATGACATCAACTGATAGCAGAGCTCATAAACCACCAGTTTAAACTGGATCAAACGTGATTTATGAGGCGAATAACGTAACTTCTATGGGCATGACGTCATTTAAAGCAATGCTGATTATGAGTGTTGTGTGTGTGTGTGTGTGTGTGTGTGTGTGTGTGTGCTCGTGCGGGACTCCTGAGGACACATGGCGCACACACCAGTGCAGCGCAGGACCTCGCACACACTTGGCCGCCTTCCTGTCCCGGACAGCTTGACTGGGAGGGGCGGGCGGAGCAGCAGTCTGGGCTCCAACATCCTCTCTGCCGAGCCTCTCCAGCCCCGGACTTCCCGAGATCTCCTCCCGGAGCGTTACGAGTCTCCGTAGACCGGCAGCGGACCCTTTATTCCCCCCGTTTGATCCAGGACATCCAGGAAAATTGCTTTTTGTGGCTGCATCGGAGAGAAGGCTCGGCTGGAAGCGAAGCTGCAGGACATGATGAGCGAGAAGGAAGCGATCCGAACAGGTAGGCTGCGCGTGCCAAACGCCCCCCCGCACATGGCTTTAAAGCCGCGCTCGTCAGTGCACGGGCGGAAACGCGTGACGTGATGTCCCGTTAGATTTTCGACGGTTCGACGGAGGCGTTTTCGCGTTGTTGACTGCGCTAAAGTCTCGCTGGTGCATCATCTGCAGTGCGGACAGGCTGGGACAGGACAGCCGCGGAGGACAGGACAGGACAGGACCGGACAGCCGCAGTGTCCCCGACCTCGCCCAGCCCCCCGAGCAGGGCCGCATTCTGCGGTAAAACATGGGAGGGAACAAGTTTAGGCGCTTCTGCTTGAACTTGTCAGGTGGTTCACAGTCGTGTGGAGGGAAAACGAGGCCCCGAGTCCTCCATAACGGCGCAGAGCTCGGTCACGTGGTCCGTCCCCCCAGAGTTGAGTCAGTGCAGCAAAAGTCTGCATCACGGTGTCATCAGGTAGATTTTCACTATAAAAGTCTGAATCAGGGTGTCATCAGGTAGATTTTCACTATAAAAGTCTGCATCAGGGTGTCATCAGGTAGATTTTCACTATAAAAGTCTGAATCACGGTCTCATCAGGTAGATTTTCACTATAAAAGTCTGAATCAGGGGGTCATCAGGTAGATTTTCACTATAAAAGTCTGAATCAGGGGGTCATCAGGTAGATTTTCACTATAAAAGTCTGAATCAGGGGGTCATCAGGTAGATTTTCACTATAAAAGTCTGAATCAGGGTGTCATCAGGTAGATTTTCACTATAAAAGTCTGAATCAGGGTGTCATCAGGTAGATTTTCACTATAAAAGTCTGCATCAGGGTGTCATCAGGTAGATTTTCACTATAAAAGTCTGCATCAGGGTGTCATCAGGTAGATTTTCACTATAAAAGTCTGCATCACGGTGTCATCAGGTAGATTTTCACTATAAAAGTCTGAATCAGGGTGTCATCAGGTAGATTTTCACTATATAAAAGTCTGAATCAGGGGGTCATCAGGTAGATTTTCACTATAAAAGTCTGAATCAGGGGGTCATCAGGTAGATTTTCACTATAAAAGTCTGCATCACGGTGTCATGTCATCAGGTAGATTTTCACTATAAAAGTCTGAATCAGGGTGTCATCAGGTAGATTTTCACTATAAAAGTCTGCATCAGGGTGTCATCAGGTAGATTTTCACTATAAAAGTCTGCATCAGGGTGTCATCAGGTAGATTTTCACTATAAAAGTCTGCATCACGGTGTCATCAGGTAGATTTTCACTATAAAAGTCTGAATCAGGGTGTCATCAGGTAGATTTTCACTATAAAAGTCTGAATCAGGGGGTCATCAGGTAGATTTTCACTATAAAAGTCTGAATCAGGGGGTCATCAGGTAGATTTTCACTATAAAAGTCTGCATCACGGTGTCATCAGGTAGATTTTCACTATAAAAGTCTGAATCGGGGGTCATCAGGTAGATTTTCACTATAAAAGTCTGAATCAGGGGGTCATCAGGTAGATTTTCACTATAAAAGTCTGAATCAGGGGGTCATCAGGTAGATTTTCACTATAAAAGTCTGAATCAGGGGGTCATCAGGTAGATTTTCACTATAAAAGTCTGCATCAGGGGGTCATCAGGTAGATTTTCACTATAAAAGTCTGAATCAGGGTGTCATCATCAGTAGATTTTCACTATAAAAGTCTGCATCAGGGTGTCATCAGGTAGATTTTCACTATAAAAGTCTGAATCAGGGGGTCATCAGGTAGATTTTCATTTCACTATAAAAGTCTGAATCAGGGTGTCATCAGGTAGATTTTCACTATAAAAGTCTGAATCAGGGTGTCATCAGGTAGATTTTCACTATAAAAGTCTGCATCAGGGGGTCATCAGGTAGATTTTCACTATAAAAGTCTGAATCAGGGGGTCATCAGGTAGATTTTCACTATAAAAGTCTGAATCAGGGGGTCATCAGGTAGATTTTCACTATAAAAGTCTGAATCAGGGTGTCATCAGGTAGATTTTCACTATAAAAGTCTGAATCACGGTGTCATCAGGTAGATTTTCACTATAAAAGTCTGCATCAGGGTGTCATCAGGTAGATTTTCACTATAAAAGTCTGCATCAGGGTGTCATCAGGTAGATTTTCACTATAAAAGTCTGAATCGGGGTCATCAGGTAGATTTTCACTATAAAAGTCTGCATCAGGGGGTCATCAGGTAGATTTTCACTATAAAAGTCTGCATCAGGGTGTCATCAGGTAGATTTTCACTATAAAAGTCTGAATCAGGGTGTCATCAGGTAGATTTTCACTATAAAAGTCTGAATCGGGGTCATCAGGTAGATTTTCACTATAAAAGTCTGAATCGGGGTCATCAGGTAGATTTTCACTATAAAAGTCTGAATCAGGGTGTCATCAGGTAGATTTTCACTATAAAAGTCTGCATCACGGTGTCATCAGGTAGATTTTCACTATAAAAGTCTGCATCACAGTGTCATCAGGTAGATTTTCACTATAAAAGTCTGAATCGGGGTCATCAGGTAGATTTTCACTATAAAAGTCTGAATCGGGGTCATCAGGTAGATTTTCACTATAAAAGTCTGAATCAGGGTGTCATCAGGTAGATTTTCACTATAAAAGTCTGAATCAGGGGGTCATCAGGTAGATTTTCACTATAAAAGTCTGAATCAGGGGGTCATCAGGTAGATTTTCACTATAAAAGTCTGAATCGGGGTCATCAGGTAGATTTTCACTATAAAAGTCTGAATCAGGGGGTCATCAGGTAGATTTTCACTATAAAAGTCTGAATCGGGGTCATCAGGTAGATTTTCACTATAAAAGTCTGAATCAGGGTGTCATCAGGTAGATTTTCACTATAAAAGTCTGAATCAGGGGGTCATCAGGTAGATTTTCACTATAAAAGTCTGCATCAGGGTGTCATCAGGTAGATTTTCACTATAAAAGTCTGAATCACTCTGTTCACTAGAGATTTCCTTGTTATGGGAATGTTTTGTATTCATGTCCGTGTTTACTCCAGATATTCCAGATTCTTCCCACAGTTGAAGACTTTATGGGACGAGTGTATAAGTGAATGGTAACAACTCACGAGTTTCTAGGGTGAGTTCTTGCTTCGCACGTGTGGGTGAGACCCACCCAATGTGACCTTGATAGCGAATAAATTTAAATACACAATGGATGGTGGATGGGTGGACGGATGATGGATGGTGGATGGGTGGATGGATGGATGATGGATGGTTGATGGATGGATGGATGGTGGATGGTGGATGGGTGGATGGGTGGATGGTGGATGTGTGGATGTATGGATGGTGGATGGGTGGATGTATGGATGGTGGATGTGTGGATGTATGGATGGTGGATGTGTGGACGGATGGATGGTGGATGTGTGGACGGATGATGGGTGGATGGATGATGGATGGATGATGGGTGGGTGTGTGGATGTATGGATGGTGGATGGGTGGATGTATGGATGGTGGATGGATGGATGGATGGGTGGGTGGGTGGATGGGTGGACAGATGGGTGGGTGGACGGATGGACGGATGGACAGATGGGTGGATGTATGGATGGTGGATGGATGGATGGATGGATGGATGGGTGGACGGATGGGTGGATGGATGGATGGATGGATGATGGATGGATGGGTGGGTGGATGGATGGTGGATGTATGGATGGTGGATGGATGATGGATGGATGGTGGATGGATGATGGATGGATGATGGATGGATGATGGATGGGTGGGTGGATGGATGGATGGTGGATGGATGATGGATGGTTGATGGATGATGGATGGATGATGGGTGGATGATAACTTGAATAACTTTAGTGTTTTTCTGTATCCGAGCTGCTTGTTGAGGGAACCTTCTGTCCAGAGGGAACGCTGAGCCGGAGCTGCTTCCTGCCTGGTGTCAGGCTCAGACAGGAGCCATGTGGAGGAGGAGGTCAGAGTGTGGGGGAGTGGGACTCACAGGATGGGGGAGGTGCTTTCCATGGTCCATCAGATAGGAGCTGTTAGAGGGAAGGAGGGAGGGAGACATGAACCCTCTCAGGAAGCCCAGCTCACAGGCAGCATTTAGCATTCTGCACATTCATGGAGCCTCTGGCTCAGCTTTTCTCCACATCTGTGGAAAAGGAAAAGGAATAAACCAGCGTGAGCAGGAGTGGGAATGGAACGCTTTCACGTTTATTCATGGCTGATCGAGACGTTCCCTTGATCTGAACCTTAGGCCTCTTCACAGCGTGGTCCGGCCCGTTTCCTAGGTGGGGCTCAAATACCATTCTCCTCTCCTGGGTATTTGTTCTATCCTCCTCCTCGCTCACCAGGCACCACATGTGCAGGGAGCAGTTGTGCATCTTTACTTTGCTATTGTAACAGTGGAACGCGTCCTCAGCCCGGCCTCCTCAGCCCGGCGTCCTCAGCCTGGCGTCCTCAGCCCGGCGTCCTCAGCCCGGCGTCCTCAGCCGGGCGTCCTCAGCCCGTACTCCTCAGCCCGGCGTCCTCAGCCCGGCGTCCTCAGCCGGGCGTCCTCAGCCGGGCGTCCTCAGCCGGGCGTCCTCAGCCCGGCGTCCTCAGCCCGGCGTCCTGAGCCCGGCGTCCTCAGCCCGGCGTCCTCAGCCCGGCGTCCTGAGCCCGGCGTCCTCAGCCCGGCGTCCTCAGCCCGGCGTCCTGAGCCCGGCGTCCTGAGCCCGGCGTCCTCAGCCGGGCGTCCTCAGCCCGGCCTCCTCAGCCGGGCGTCCTCAGCCCGGCGTCCTCAGCCCGGCGTCCTCAGCCCGGCGTCCTCAGCCCGGCGTCCTGAGCCGGCGTCCTCAGCCCGGCGTCCTCAGCCCGGCGTCCTCAACCCGGCGTCCTGAGCCCGGCGTCCTGAGCCCGGCGTCCTCAGCCCGGCGTCCTGAGCCCGGCGTCCTGAGCCCGGCGTCCTCAGCCGGCGTCCTCAGCCCGGCGTCCTGAGCCCGGCGTCCTGAGCCCGGCATCCTCAGCCCGGCGTCCTCAGCCGGGCGTCCTCAGCCCGGCCTCCTCAGCCGGGCGTCCTCAGCCCGGCGTCCTCAGCCCGGCGTCCTGAGCCCGGCGTCCTGAGCCCGGCGTCCTGAGCCCGGCGTCCTGAGCCCGGCGTCCTCAGCCCGGCGTCCTGAGCCCGGCGTCCTCAGCCCGGCGTCCTCAGCCCGGCGTCCTCAGCCCGGCGTCCTGAGCCCGGCGTCCTGAGCCCGGCGTCCTCAGCCCGGCGTCCTCAGCCGGGCGTCCTCAGCCGGGCGTCCTCAGCCCGGCGTCCTCAGCCCGGCGTCCTCAGCCCGGCGTCCTCAGCCCGGCGTCCTCAGCCCGGCCTCCTCAGCCGGGCGTCCTCAGCCGGCGTCCTCAGCCCGGCGTCCTCAGCCCGGCGTCCTCAGCCCGGCGTCCTCAGTCTGGCTTGGTTCCTTCACACCTGTGCTGTCATGCACACGGTCTGCTTAGCTCCACCTTCAGTGCTTTAGCTTTCCCATCAGCTAACAAAGCCAGTGAGGGCTGCTGGGTTCTCCTGGAGGAGCTGACATGTAAAACAAGTGAGCTCCGTGTCTGTAGGTCTCCCTCCATCAGCTGCTGCTGCTAAAAGACTCAAAATGAAATTCGAGATTTGTGTCTTACTTCCTGGTGCTCGTAGTGATGAAGGGATGATTATTGACATGAAAGTCAGCACAAGGCTGATCTATTTTGGACTAGTCTGGGTTGAGAGGCCTTTCCCCCACACTGGGGGCGGTGTGGGTGCAGCTCCTGTTGTTTCCACCACAGATAAGCAGGAAGGAAGACCATTGTTCCGCCAGGCCTTTAAAGCTGTTCCTGAACAGAAGCCCTCTGCCCTCCCCCGGACCCTGGTGCTGCTGCTGTGGGCCTCGTTATGGAAGTGATTGTGTTAGCTACACCATGGAGCACTGCTCAAAAATGTGAACCCAAACCTCTGAGCAGAAATCGGAATTCTTTGGACCAAAGCTCCTAATAGAAACCAGAACTCTAGAATCAATCATTTGGTTTTCAAATAAATGGCAGATAGTGTATTTACCAAGAGATTGGCTGCTAAAATTCTAAAAGAGAATAAACAGACAACTTTGGCAGGGTTGGGGTGTTGGGGTCCCCGGGCTGCTAATGTGGTTGGGGTCCCCAGGCTGCTAATGTGGTTGCGGTCCCCAGGCTGCTAATGTGGTTGGGGTCCCCAGGCTGCTAATGTGGTTGGGGTGTTGGGGTCCCCGGGCTGCTAATGTGGTTGGGGTGTTGGGGTCCCCGGGCTGCTAATGTGGTTGGGGTGTTGGGGTCCCCAGGTTGTGGCTCATTAGCAGCCTACAGTCATGGCGACGGAGATGGTGGACTCCTTGTGTTGGCGCTGGAGCGAGGAGCCCAACCTGTTGTTCCAGTGGTGAAGGTTCTGACGGCCCTGGTAGAGGTTTAGAGCAAGACCACTTTGTTTTCGAGCCTTATGAAAAATGCTGTAACATCATAATGCTGTCTCGTGCATTATGATGCATGACCTTTGAACTTGTAGATGCCATTTTGATTGTTACTGGAGCACCTGCAGAGGAACTGCCTGTTTGAGATGTTTCAGTCAGGCTTTAGAGCTCATCACAGCACAGAAACAGCACTTCTTAAAGTCACTAATGATCTTCTCATAGCTTCAGATCATGGACTGGTCTCTATGCTGGTTCTGCTGGACCTCAGTGCTGCTTTTGATCCAGTTGATCACAACATCCTGTTACAGAGACTGGAACATGTGATTGGGATTAAAGGGACAGCACTAGACTGGTTTAGATCATATTTATCTGATAGATACCAGTTTGCTCATGTCCATGGTGTTCCCTCCTCATACAGTAGGGTTAGCCATGGAGTTCCTCAAGGTTCTGTACTCGGACCAATCCTCTTCACATTGTACATGCTTCCCTTAGGGAACATTATTCGGCAGCATGGGATAAATGTTCATTGTTATGCTGATGACACTCAGCTCTATTTATCCATGAAACCAGAGGAGACAGAGAAGTTAGTGAAGCTCCAGACCTGTCTTAAAGACATAAAGTCCTGGATGTCTTCAAATGTCCTCCTCCTTAACCCAGGAAAAACTGAGGTCATGGTGTTTGGTCCTGAACCTCTCAGGGATAGATTAGATCACATGATCACTCTAGATGGGATCTCATTAACATCTAGTCTCTCTGTGAGGAATCTAGGAGTAACTTTTGATCAAAATCTCTCCTTCAACTCACACATTAAATTAGTCTCTAGAAGTGCCTTTTTTCACCTGAGGAACATCTCAAAGATCAGGAAGCTACTGACCCACCATGATGCTGAAAAGTTAGTCCATGCATTTGTTCCTTCCAGGCTGGACTATTGTGATTCTTTATCATCAGGGTGTCCAAACAACTCTTTAAGAAGCCTCCAGCTGATCCAAAATGCTGCAGCCAGAGTTCTGACAGGTATTGACCACAGAGGTCACATGACTCCTGTAATGGCGTCTCTTCATTGGCTGCCCGTTAAATTTAGAATCATTTTTAAACCCCTTCTTCTGACCTACCAGGTCCTCAGAGGCCTAGCTCCATCCTACCTGGAGGAGCTAGTGATACCTTATCAGCCCAATAGACCGCTCCGCTCTCAGAATGCTGGTCTACTTGTGGTTCCCAGAGTCTCTAGGAGTAGAATGGGGGGCCGAGCATTTAGCTACCAGGCCCCCCTGCTATGGAACCAGCTCCCTGTCCAGGTACGGGAGGCTGACTCCATCGCCACTTTTAAGATCAGACTTAAAACCTTCCTCTTTGAAAAAGCTTATTGTTACTAATTCTGTAGTTCCAGTTACTATCATAGACAGACAGATTATCACACTTAGGGGGTCGTCTAAT
This sequence comes from Takifugu flavidus, assembly GCF_003711565.1. NCBI lineage: Eukaryota > Metazoa > Chordata > Actinopteri > Tetraodontiformes > Tetraodontidae > Takifugu > Takifugu flavidus. The sequence goes on from NC_079530.1 coordinate 118,801, forward strand.
CATTAGGTCACATCTTAGCTGTGCTGCTATAGGCCGAGGCTGCCGGGGTCCGGAAACATGATCACCTGACAGGCCTCTGTCACCCCACTGGGTCATGGTTTCCTCTCCTCTCCTCTCTCCTCTCCTCTCCTCTCCTCTCTCTCCTCTCCTCTCCTCTCCTCTCCTCTCCTCTCCTCTCCAAGGAGTTTTTCCTGCCACTGTTGCTTGTCTGGGGTCAGGCCCTGGAATTCTGTAAAGCACCTTGAAACAATTTTGATTGTAAAAGACGCTATATAAATAAAGATTGATTTGATGGCTACTTCCTCTCTCTTGGTGGTCAGCAAGCCACATACTGGTGCGTTACCACCACCAACTGATGTGGAGTGTGGATTTTCACACCAAAACACAACCAGAGCATTCTGGGATTTGTAGTATTAGCACATGCGCTTTAAGCGGTAATACCGGCGGGCCAGCTCTAATAGTCAATTGGTATGGCTGCACGGGCCAAATATAATTACATTGCGTGCCAAATTTGGCCCACGGGCCAGAGTTTGGCACCTATGGTCTAGAGACAATGTTGATTGTAACAGACGTTGATAAATAAAGATTGGTTTGATTTTATTGGACGACAGGACAGGAGCCCAAAGGGCGACAAGCAACAGCGTGCAGCTGCTTGAAGAGGCGTGTGCTGGGGTCACTGCTGGGTCACTGCTGGGGTCACTGCTGGGGTCACTACTGGGGTCACTACTGGGTCACTGCTGGGTCACTGCTGGGTCACTGCTGGGGTCACTACTGGGTCACTACTGGGTCACTGCTGGGGTCACTGCTGGGTCACTGCTAGGTCACTGCTGGGGTCACTGCTGGGGTCACTGCTGGGGTCACTACTGGGTCACTGCTGGGGTCACTGCTGGGTCACTGCTAGGTCACTGCTGGGGTCACTGCTGGGTCACTGCTGGGGTCACTGCTGGGGTCACTACTGGGTCACTGCTGGGGTCACTGCTGGGTCACTGCTGGGGTCACTACTGGGGTCACTGCTAGGTCACTGCTGGGGTCACTGCTGGGGTCACTGTTGGGGTCCCTGCTGGGGTCACTGTTGGGGTCACTACTGGGGTCACTACTGGGGTCACTGCTGGGTCACTGCTGGGGTCACTGCTGGGTCACTGCTAGGTCACTGCTGGGGTCACTGCTGGGGTCACTACTGGGTCACTGCTGGGGTCACTACTGGGTCACTACTGGGGTCACTGCTAGGTCACTGCTGGGGTCACTGCTAGGTCACTGCTGGGGTCACTGCTGGGGTCACTACTGGGTCACTGCTGGGGTCACTGCTGGGTCACTGCTGGGGTCACTACTGGGGTCACTGCTAGGTCACTGCTGGGGTCACTGCTGGGGTCACTGTTGGGGTCCCTGCTGGGGTCACTGTTGGGGTCACTACTGGGGTCACTACTGGGGTCACTGCTGGGGTCACTGTTGGGGTCACTGCTGGGGTCACTGTTGGGGTCACTACTGGGGTCACTACTGGGGTCACTACTGGGGTCACTGCTGGGGTCACTACTGGGGTCACTGCTGGGTCACTGCTGGGGTCACTGCTGGGGTCACTACTGGGGTCACTGCTGGGTCACTGCTGGGGTCACTGCTGGATCTCTGACAGCTCCTGGCAGAACACTTCCATTAGAGGAGTCCCAGGAAACCTGTTTTCATTCCCACTTAGACTAATTGATGTGCGCAGCACCTCATCCTTTCACCAACATGCTCTTGTGGCTTAGGAAGAGTCACTTAGGGGAACAGATGGAATGTGAACAGGAAGTCAGTGCCCCTGCTGAGAGGAGGGCCAACAGGAGCCTCCTCATCCTCCTACCTTTAGACTTTGGCGCCACATTGGAATTTGTTCCACGTCTCAGAACAAGTCAGATCACTGACGAGAAGGTGTCCTGTTCTTCAACACTAGGTGGCGATATTGGTTTTAATATTTCACCCCCCACTTAAGGGAACCTAATAAAGAACTGGAGTCAGGAGGCAGAGCATCATCTCCACCAACATCTCCAGCTTTGTTCATCTCGTACGTAATGTACGCTTGTGCAGAGAGGATACACGCTCTCCTTGTTGTCATGGTGATTTGGAAGGCCACATGCTAACGCTGCCTTTCTTTTCCACACCGACATTGAGTTCAGCTGTTATTTCACTGGTGAAGAACTTGGTATAAAGCTGGGCTGGAGCTGCGGCGTCCGACACGTCGCAGCTCTGCAGGTGATATTGGTCCAGCCGAGACGTCCGAGACAAGAAGTAGCTTTTTATTTGATGAAGAGGACAGACAGGAGGAAGGTCTTCTGCGGGGTCAGGGTTGAGGTCACGCTCGGTGGCACCGTCCTAGTTTAGAGACCACAGCTGAAGTAGGTCACAGGGACACATCATGTATCTGCCACCGAGCTCGTTGGCTACAAACGCCGGTGCTTGGTTGAGCGTCAGAACGCTCCGAAGGCGTCGGGCCGTGTTGGCAGCTTTATTCCTGTATTGAGATTTGCATGAGAGCTTCGGCCGTTGCAGAGGTGATTTGGGCTCCCGGGGCTGCAGAGACACTGACGGGATTCTGGTTCGGTGTTTTGTAGCCACAGGCGGTCTGTAATTCTGCACCGTAATTGCCTGGCAAAGCGTTTTATGGTCCTTCAGACCACTCATCCACTCTGTAGGGGTGGACTGGAGAAAAGGGCGAGGCAGGCAGGAAAATGGGATGGATAACATGGCGTCCTGCTGTGGAACAATTCTGCCAGACACTTACAATATGTTGAGGGAGCCTCATTGTTGTGAGCGCTCTGTGGAGGCTATTAAGGCAAACTAATGAAAAGGACGGGAGCAAACAGACAGACGAGCCTGACGTGAATGGAAATGTCACCGCCTTTTAAAAGCAATCATTCTGGAGATGGAAAGGAGCCAGCTTTTCAGGTCCTGGCAACAATGCTGGCTTCCCCTTCTGTCCAAAACGCTCATGACTGCAGCTCCACAGAAACCATCCGTGTGCTGGTCAGACTGGACCACCGGGCCACCTGGAGCTTCCTGAACTGGTGCTGAGTCAGGTTCTACCTGTGCTCCCTCACATGAATGTGGCCAGAGGAATGTGGCCCCTGCTGGGCCCCCTGTTGCTGCCATTGTTGAGGGCTTTGACTCGAGCATGTGTGTGTCCCGTTGACAGATGCAGAGGCTAACCCTTCTCCAGCCAAGAGCATCGGGGACCCAGGGATTACTCCGCTCTCTCCGTCACACACACAGGTTGGTTCTTCTTCTGCAGACACTCTTTTCCTGCCAGCTGCAGCTTGACTGAGCTCAAAGGAGCTGCTGGTCAAAATACTGCGGATTCCTATAGTTCCTGAAGGCATCACGACTGGAAGTGCTGCCCGCCTTCCTCGCTGGCCGCCTGCTTACGTAAGAGAGTGTGAGGCCCGGTGCAGGTTTGACCCGATTGGTTCACTGCTGCAACACAGCAACAACACACACTTACAATTCAACACACACTCTCCTTATCTCCTGTAAAATCTCTCTGTCACCTTTTATTGTGTCTGTCATGGTGTGCAGCTGTAGTCCAGGACCCTGGGCCCTTTGATCTTCTGCTGATTGTTGCTTATCTGGTCCTTGTTGCTGCTCCTTCTCTGAACTTCTTTGATATTTAGTGTTTAAACACAACGGCTGTAGTTGGATGGTATCTGTGTGAATGTGTGTGCACAGCAGGATGAGACCGAGCAGATGCCTTCAGGGCCGTCCTTCGTGGTGGTCGTGGCCATAGACTTTGGCACCACGTCCAGTGGGTACGCCTACGCCTTCACCAAGGAGCCGGAGTGCATCCATGTGATGAGGTAGGCTTCTAAGGGCTTCAGCCGTCCTCTGAACTTTCAGGGACGCACCAGAGACCAATCAAAGAACCAAACAACCACCTTTTCTGACTCTCATACGCTTATTTTCCTGCACTGAAACGGACTCCCAAAAGGTGATGTTGTCCTACTGCTGTGGTCGAACCAACCCACCAGGTTCTCCTCACTTTAGACAATTCCACCACGCGAATATCCTGAGTACATCCAGCATGTTCCATGTGGACCTTTGCTTTTGAAGGTTCTGAGTGGCCTCGTCCCTCCATTGAAGGACTTTATATGTAAAGCAACAAAGAAAAGAGTAGAGCAAGTGAAGAGACTGTCATAGAGACCCGGTGCCGGACTAAATCTGGCCCGATGGTGGGATGCACCACCACTTCCTGTTGGGAACTGTGACAACTGCTCCAAGAACCAGTGGTCCTGGACCCACCCATCAGTCCCTGGTCCATGGTTCCCACCTGGCTGTTTTGAGTTTACTCCTGATTCCAGCGTTCTCCCCCGTGATATTCCTGTTGTCATGCTTGCTGCCTCAGGACAGCAGGTTCATTGTAGCTATTGTGCTAACGAGCTATTGTGCTAACGAGCTTAATGCTGCCATGTTGATCAGCGCTCACTGTCCTGAGCCTCTGCTATCGTTAAAGGTCCAGTCTCAAAGGTGTTTTATGCAAGTACAGAAGACGCGCTTGTCTTTATCCAGGCGGTGGGAAGGCGGGGACCCTGGCGTGTCCAATCAGAAGACTCCAACCACGATCCTGTTGACTCCAGACAGGAAGTTCCACAGTTTTGGTTATGCAGCCCGTGACTTTTACCACGACCTCGACCCCAGCGAGTCCAAACTCTGGCTTTACCTGGAGAAGTTCAAGATGAAGCTGCACACTACTGCAGTGAGGGAGAGCACTTCTGCACACACACACACACACACACACACACCACACACACACACACACACACACACACACGCGTGTTGTGCAGCATTTGTGTTGTGCTCAGTGTTATTACAGGCCTCTCCTCTTGTGTAATAACCTATATGTGCTTGCAGAACCTGTCCATCAACACGGACCTCCACGCAGCCAATGGCAAGCGAGTGAAAGCTTTGGATATTTTTGCGTATGCGCTGGCCTTCTTCAAAGAGCAAGCCCTAAAGGTAGGCTGGTACCCTGACCCTGACCCTGACCCTGACCCTGACCCTGACCGTAACCCTGACCCTAACCCTAACCCTAACCCTAACCCTAACCCTGACCCACACCACCACCAGTGCTGGTGGCATCACCTGGCCTGACGGAGCTCCGTCCTCATTTAGAGCAGATCAGGAGGAGAGTAATAACGCTCATTTAGAGCAGATCAGCAGGAGTAATAACGCTCATTTAGAGCAGATCGGCAGGAGTAATAACGCTCATTTAGAGCAGACCGGCAGGAGTAATAACGCTCATTTAGAGCAGACCGGCAGGAGTAATAACGCTCATTTAGAGCAGATCAGCAGGAGTAATAACGCTCATTTAGAGCAGATCAGGAGGAGTAATAACGCTCATTTAGAGCAGATCGGCAGGAGTAATAACGCTCATTTAGAGCAGACCGGCAGGAGTAATAACGCTCATTTAGAGCAGATCAGCAGGAGTAATAACGCTCATTTAGAGCGGATCGGCAGGAGTAATAACGCTCATTTAGAGCAGATCAGCAGGAGTAATAACGCTCATTTAGAGCGGATCAGCAGGAGTAATAACGCTCATTTAGAGCAGATCAGCAGGAGTAATAACGCTCATTTAGAGCGGATCAGCAGGAGTAATAACGCTCATTTAGAGCGGATCAGCAGGAGTAATAACGCTCATTTAGAGCAGATCAGCAGGAGTAATAACGCTCATTTAGAGCAGATCAGGAGGAGTAATAACGCTCATTTAGAGCAGATCGGCAGGAGTAATAACGCTCATTTAGAGCGGATCAGCAGGAGTAATAACGCTCATTTAGAGCGGATCAGCAGGAGTAATAACGCTCATTTAGAGCGGATCAGCAGGAGTAATAACGCTCATTTAGAGCAGATCAGCAGGAGTAATAACGCTCATTTAGAGCAGATCAGCAGGAGTAATAACGCTCATTTAGAGCGGATCAGCAGGAGTAATAACGCTCATTTAGAGAACATCAGCAGGAGTAATAACGCTCATTTAGAGCGGATCAGCAGGAGTAATAACGCTCATTTAGAGAACATCAGCAGGAGTAATAACGCTCATTTAGAGCGGATCAGCAGGAGTAATAACGCTCATTTAGAGCGGATCAGCAGGAGTAATAACGCTCATTTAGAGCGGATCAGCAGGAGTAATAACGCTCATTTAGAGCGGATCAGCAGGAGTAATAACGCTCATTTAGAGAACATCAGCAGGAGTAATAACGCTCATTTAGAGCGGATCAGCAGGAGTAATAACGCTCATTTAGAGCGGATCAGCAGGAGTAATAACGCTCATTTAGAGCGGATCAGCAGGAGTAATAACGCTCATTTAGAGCAGATCAGCAGGAGTAATAACGCTCATTTAGAGCGGATCGGCAGGAGTAATAACGCTCATTTAGAGCAGATGAGCAGGAGTAATAACGCTCATTTAGAGCAGATCAGCAGGAGTAATAACGCTCATTTAGAGCAGATCAGCAGGAGTAATAACGCTCATTTAGAGCAGATCGGCAGGAGTAATAACGCTCATTTAGAGCAGATCGGCAGGAGTAATAACGCTCATTTAGAGCACATCAGCAGGAGTGATAACGCTCATTTAGAGCAGATCGGCAGGAGTAATAACGCTCTTCTCCCTGCAGGAGCTGAGCGATCAGACGGGCAGCGAGTTTGACAACAACGATGTGAGATGGGTGATCACAGTTCCTGCCATCTGGAAGATGCCAGCAAAGCAGTTCATGAGAGAAGCAGCTTACAAGGTGGGAGAACAAAGATCTCTGCTCCACCAACTGACTCTTCCCATCATCACGACATCACTGACACAGGCAGGACGGCTGCTGATGGCCCCCCCCAATACCCAGAACCCCCCGACACCCTTCAGGACCCCTCAGTGTCTGTCTGTCTGTCTGTCTGTCTGTCTGTCTGTCTGTCATCTATCATCCATCTATCCATCCTGCAGTACCACCGTTATCCACCGGGGCTCTAGGAAGCCCTTTTTCCATCCACTCGAATATATTCAATCATGAACTGTGGTCACTCATACATGTCAACATCTAAATTTCATCATTCTAAAATTGTTATTGAATGAGCTAATCACCTAGAACCCCCCCCCCCAGAATAAGCCTGTAGCCTGGGACAGTGTCAGTGTGATGATGATATTTGTGTGATCTACGTCTTTTCTCTCCTCTGCCTGTCCTCCCCCCTTCTTCTCCACATTTACCCATTAACAGGAGCCGCCCCCCCCCTCCTGTTAATGGGCAGCTTTTCCTGCCCCTGTTGGCTGTGGGGGGGTCAGACCCTGGGATTCTGTGACGCTCCTCGAGACCATTTGGGTTTTAGCAGACGCTCAGAAATAAAGATGAACTGAATTCCAGCCTTTTCATCCACCATCAGAACGGAATTTAATTTGAAGCTTTGGTGTTGAGACGACTTTGTTTTCTGATTCTTTCCAGCCTCATTATTCCCTATCCAAGTAGAATGATTCGATCAGGTGGATGAGGGTTCTTCACTGGTGGAGTATTGTGTTTTCCTGCACTGCTTCACTTTGGAACAGAAACCGTGACCCCTGTGTGGACCCAGCAAAGACGCTGTGGCGCGCGCGCGTGTGCGTGTGTGTGTGTGTGTGTGTGTGTGTGTGCGTGCATGTGTGTGTGTGTGTAAGGCTCCATTGGCAGCAGCCTCTATTGTGACCGACGGCGTCTCCTTGCAGGCTGCTCTGGCGTCTCGGGACGCCCCAGAACAGCTGATCATCGCCTTGGAACCAGAGGCAGCTTCAATCTACTGCCGGAAGCTGCGCCTGCACCAGATGGTGGACCTGGGGACCCAGACCACCCACAATGACCTCGGTACCAATGACAATGTGGGAAGTGGAATGACTCAAGGTAACTTCAGTCCTGCCTGGGATCTTTCGCCATTTCTCCGTCGACAACGCCAATAATGACATTTTTATCACGCTTATCTTCGTTCCCAGTGTCTCCAAGTCCTGGTAAACACTGTTTCCTAAATACTCAGAAAACGCATGAAAAAGCAGAGAAATGTCAGATTTAGTATTCATTTCAATCCCCACAAGCATTTTGCTTCTCTTAAGAGATTTTTGCCAACTCACCTGGAACACTCATCAGTTCCTGTCGAGATAATTGTGCTTAAAGTTTAAACTCAATTCGCCATTATTGTTCAACTGGCAGATTTGGCACCAAATATGAGAAACAATAATGAATCTGTTGAAAGGCAAATGCTCCGTTTGCTCCACTGCAGCTTGTTTTTCCTGCCTCAACCGTCACTTCCAACATTCCTTCACTTTTCATCCTGGCTGCTGTTCACCTGCACGCGACCACCTGTTCGCCTGAGATCTGCTCTGTTGTCACACCTGTATCATGCTAACCCCACTAACAACGAGAGGAAGGCGAGCAGGGAAGCAGCTTGCTAGGTTCCAGGCGTAGCGCTCGTCCTTTGCTCTCTTCTCTTCTTACAGTGGTCGAAGGAGCATTTTTAGACATCCTTAAAATTATGAACGGAATATTGGAAAATATCTGTGGGAAAATCCTTTTATGAAACAAAACTGAAGTCCTGACACTTTCAAGTTGTCACTTTTCAACATTATTGGTATCAGATGTAAATAGGAATGTTCAAAGGTGAAAACTGGACACAATTAGCAATATATGGATGTGGTACATACGAATGACCAACATCTGCTCTCTACGAGCAAAGTGGGGACATTTATAAGTGGGGACATTTATAAGTGGGGACATTTATAAGTGGGGACATTTATAAGTGGGGACATTTTAGCTGCTTCTCACAACTTCAACAGACTGTTTGAGGTTTAAAACATGATTTAAAGGTTAGAGTTAGCAACCAGCTAATGGTTATCACAAAGATAGAAGTGCGCCTCTGTGCATGAGCACATGCGTGATTGGACTGGGATTGGACTGGTTCTCTTCCACACCGTTGAGTTGTGAGGTCACAGGTGTGTGAGGTCACATTTGTGTGAGGTCACAGGTGTGTGAGGTCACATTTGTGTGAGGTCACAGGTGTGTGTGTGGCACTAAGTGTACGTTCGTCCTGTGTACGTCCTGTTGGGCCGCTACGATGTCCTCAACCTGAGTTTGGCTGCTCTCCACATCCCAGTGAGGCTGAAGGGCAGATCCACCGCCCCAGTGAGGCTGTAGCATAAACTGCCGTGCACTGTCAGCACCCTCACCTGGAGATAAGGTGACCCAGAAATCTGCATTGGTGAGGAGACAGGCCAGGCCTCTGCCCCACTGTGGACCTCCCAGTGTGATCTCCCTAAGTGGAACACAGTCCGCCACTCTAGGAACACGTCCAAGGGACTCTGCAGGGGTGTGTCAGTCCCAACAACCCCAACATTCAAAGCCTGAAGGACTCGAGTTCACTCCTCTTCCACTCGTGGAGCCCTTCCACCGTTGGTACGCAGCACCAGTGACCTTGGCCCAAAGGAGACAACACCCGCTCTGAAGGTCATCGGCTTTCTTCATTGGGACATTCATCCTTTGAGATCCTCAAGGAACTCTCATCACATCAAAGAACTGTGTCAGAACTGTGTCAAATAGAAGCCCAAAACACAAAGAGCATTCGGAGTTTCTTAAGGAAAGGTTGTTTTTAGCAGAAGATGTGTGAACCAGTAGTCAAGTTCATGTAGACAAGTGAACTCACCAGTTCTGCACCTTCACAGTTTATAAACTTGTTTGCATGTTCTCCCTGTGAGCGTTAAGATCTTTCACCTCCTGAGAGAGCCGTCCTGGGCCGTCCCACGTAGTCCTCCTAGGTGAATACACCTCAAAATAAGCTAGTTGAGCAGCACTCCATTTCCAGACCATTTAAAATCAGCTCACCTTTGTAAAAAAGAGTCGGGAAAAGATCATCTTGGCTGTCAAAACTCAAAAATAGAAGGCTAGTTTGAGATGTTGGGCTGTGAAAATAAAGTAACGGAGCGTTTGTTTCAGGCTGCTGTGACGATGCGATGATGGTCCCACCAACACTTATGGTGCACAGGAGCACGTTCTGCTGCTTCAGGAGGCTTCAGGCACCTTTTATGGAACATGACAGGACCAGCGAGCGTAAACAATCTAACAGAAGATGCAAACAGTGGATATTAGGGGACACCAAGAGAAGAAGTGCATTTAATCTCATGTTCTAAGACGGTTAGAGACAGTCCACCAGTGACGCAGGTGCTTCACGAGGCGCGTGTCCGTCAGATGTTGCTCCTCCAGTTCAGTCGCGTGTTTGCTAGCTTGTCTAACAGCACTGTTCCACCAGCTTCACAGCATCACTCACAACATCTTCTCTCTGTTAACAACCAGCTAAGGAGCATGTTCGACGCAACCGGCAGAGCCGCACCTTTTTGGTGGAAAATGTCATAGGAGAACTTTGGTCGGAGCTGGAAGAAGGTAGAGTCTTTCTCTTCTTTTACTAATCTGACCCTCTTCTAGAGTTCTTCTACTGGTGTATCCTGTCTTTAGATACAACGCAGTTGCAAAGTTTTAGCCTCTTTTTCCACCACGTGTCATGTTTGTGCCAAAATAAGTATCAAAATATCAAATAGTCTGGCAGTCAAATATATAGTCAAGGTTTGGAAAGAAAGACACGCTTGTCTACACAGTTTGACAGCTGCAGATCCACGTCAGGGTCAATCAAAAGCATATGGAGTAACCCTCTTCCTCAACGAGGGCCATCCGACAAGATGGAGCAATTAGCTGATCAGCCAAACACGTGGTCTCAACTCAGCTCCTCCAGGCCTGGAGACGAGCTCCAGGCAACCTGCTCAGGTTGGAACCAGCATCAGAATATGGGGCAGAAAGGGGACTGAAGAGACTTTGAAGCTAGCCCGGTTGTTGGTGCCAGGCGGACTGATCTGAGTCGTCCAGAACCTGCTGATCTACTGGGATTTTCACCCACAACCATCTCCAGGGTTTTTACTGAGACTGGTCCCAAAAAGAGAAGCTATCCTTTGAGCAGCAGTTTTGTGGATGGAGATCAGATCAGAGGAGAATGGGCAGACTGTTTGAGATGCTAGAAAGGCAGCAGTAACTCTAATAACCTCTGGTTCCAACCAAAGAACCCAAGAGGACATGTTCTTGGCCCACTTTGGGCCCCTCAGTACCAGCTGAGCATGGTTTAAATGCTGCAGCCTCCCTGAGGATCGTTTCTGCCCATGTCCATCCCATCTGGACCACAGTGGACCATCTTCTCAGGCTACTTCCACCAGGATAATCCACCATGTCACCAAGCTCACATCATCTCACCCTGGTTTCTGGACCATGACCGTGAGCTGACAGTACTCCAGGGGCCTCAGAGCTGCCAGATCTCAGTCCAATAGATCACTTTGGTGGAACAGGAGATCCTCATCATAGATGTGCAGCTGACAGAAGGCAGCAACATATTCTTGACAAACTGTGTCTCCAACATCTGGCTGAAAGTGTGTGATGAAGAAATGAGGCAGTTCCGAAGGCAAAAGTGGGTCCAACCTTTTACTAATGAGGTGACCTAAAAATGTGCCCGCTGAGAGTACGTTAAAATAGGACTATAAGTTATTGCACACTCAGATAGCAGCAGACTGACTAAACCACTGTGAGGCAACTGGAGGGGGGTCTGGGCGGGGGGGGGGGGGGGGGGTGTTCTGAAATAAGCAATATATTTAAGTATTTAAAATTCATAGTAAAAACTCTCTCCCTCGCCCTCCTGGGCGGTGCCTCCTTCCTCCAGACTCGGGTCCTCTACCAGAGGCCTGGGGGTCTGAGGGTTCTGACCAGGATCCCAGCTGTTCCTGGACTGTGCTCTTCTGGACAGAGATCTCTGATGTGGTTCCTGGTATCTGCTGGAGCATCTACTCAGGTTGGGGGTTACTGCCCCTAGTGTCCCGATCACCACTGGGACCACTGTTGCCTTCATGCCCCACATTCTCTCCATCTCCTCCTTCAGCCCTTGGTACTTCTCCAGCTTCTCCTGTTCCTCCTTCGATGTTGCTATCACTCGGGATTGCTACATCATCACCACCACTGTCTTCTGGTGTTTATCCACCACCACTATGTCAGGCTGGTTGGCCACCACCATCTTGTCAGTCTGGATCTGGAAGACCCACAGGATCTTGGCCTGCACTTTTCTCCACCTGGACCCTGGGACCTCCAGTCCATACCCAGATGTTCCTGTCCACTATGCCAGCCACCTGGTTATGCCGCTCCATGTATGCCCTGCCTGCCAACATCTTGCACCCTGCTGTGATGTGCTGGACTGTGTCAGGGGCGTCTCCACACAGCCTCCACCTGGGGTCCCGTCTGGTCTGGTGCCTCTGCCTCTATATCGACTGGATAGGGTGGTTCACGCTGCTGACTGTGGTGCAGAAGGTTACTGGTTCGAGTCTTAGGCAAGGCCCTTTATGCTACATGCCTATACCTAACACTAACGCACAATGGCTACAAGACCTACAGGCAGAGCAAAGCCAACACCCAGGACACTACCCAGTAGTCATCACCCTAGCAGAGATCCAGACAAGAGGGTCCAAAATGAAGAGCTGCCCGATAGGATCCACACCTACTAGCTTAAGAAGCTGACTGCACTCCATGAACGCCTGGCAGCACAGAGGAACCAGCTGCTAACATCAGGGAACCACCCAGAGTGGCTAACCCAGGACCGGACAGTCCTCATAATGAAGGACCCCCAGAAAGGCACAATAGAGTCCAACTACCGGCCCATAACCTGCCTCAGCACCTATCGGGCATCATAGTGGCACAGAAAGGCATAGGGAACAGCACCAGAGGAGCCAAGCACCAGCTACTGGTCGAGGAAGAGATTTTTAATTTTGTTTTAATATAATTATTATTCTTATATAATGTAGAGCTCGGACCTACTTGATGGGTAGGACTAGCAGAAAAACAAAGACAGAAGCAAGCATCAGTAATACCTAGTGGTTTGAACACTGCACAGAGAGTTTAGCCTTTGTTTTCCTGAACTTGGAGCTCATTGGTCACTCAATGCTTGGCTAGTCTTGTTCTTAATTTTGCTAGAAGATAAAAATAATCGAATATTTTTTCAGATAAATGTGTTGATACATTATTTTAATCAGGATGAGTCACCATAAAAAGCTACATTATAAAGAGATCCAAAATATGGAAAAAAGAACCGTGGTTAATGTAATCTCAAATGTACTTTAAGATGTGGATCATGTGATGTCAGCTGCTGTGTCGTTGATCATCATGTTTCTTCTCCTCCATCATGACACAGAAGAACCTGCATGGTGAAGCAGAGGTAATAGTATCTTTTAACTGTGTACAGGTGACCGTTATGTAGTGGTGGACTGTGGTGGAGGAACAGTAGACCTGACTGTCCATCAGATCCGTCTGCCTGAGGGACATCTCAAGGAACTTTACAAGGCCTCAGGTCAAAGGACTTAAAACACTCTTACTTACATTTCAGCAAAATGTTTCAACAAATGTAAAAGTATAACATTCCACTTCCCTAGGTGGTCCCTACGGTTCTCTTGGAATTGACTATGAGTTTGAGAAGCTCCTGTGTAAGATCTTTGGCCAGGATTTCATCGACCAATTTAAGATTAAGAGGCCAGCTGCTTGGGTTGACCTCATGATTGCATTTGAGTCTCGAAAGCGTGCAGCAGCTCCTGACAGAACCAACCCACTCAATATCAACCTCCCTTTCTCCTTCATTGACTACTACAAGAAGTTCAGAGGCCATAGTGTGGAACATGCATTGCGCAAAAGCAAGTAAGAACAACACAAACAGAACCAACCCCCAGTTGATTTATTCTGGACTCTACTGTATCTGTTGTCTGTCTAAACTGTGTGTACCTTGAATCTGTTGAACAATGAGTTTCCATTATACTCAGAGTAAAGACACCAGTAGCAACCAAATGGGATACACTCAGTAGGATATCAGGTTCACAGTTGCCACCTGAAGATAAAAGTACTCAAGGATGACCACAAATCAGGGGAAATCATCTTTATTTATGAGCATCCAGTGAAGGAGGAGATGGGGGAGGACATATAGAAAATAGACATACATTACTGCAAATACATTGATTACATCAGTACAAGAGATGGGGTGAGAGGTTCAAAGGTCAGTGCACAGCCATGAGGTCGGCGATACCTGTAGATGATCATAGAACTTCTCTGATACTGTGACAAGAATGGATGTAAAATCTACTAGGCTAACAAAATTCGTCTCATCTTCTTCTGCTTATCCTATACCGGGTGGTGGAGGTAGCAACCTTAGCAGTGATGCCTAGACTTCCTTCTCCCCAGACACTGCCTCCAGCTCTTCTGGTAGTATTCCAAGGCGCTCCCAAGCCAGCGTAGAGACGTAGTCTCTGCAGCATGTCCTGGGTCTGCCCGGGGCCTCCTCCTGGTGGGACATGCCTTAAACACTTCCCTAGGGAGGCGTCCAGGGGGCCTCCTCAACAGGTGCAAAGTGGCTCTACTCCCAGCTCCTCTCGAGTGACTAAACTTCTCACTCTATCTCTAAGGGAGTGCCCAACTACCCTGTGGGGAACCTCTGGTGGCAAGCAAGACGTTGTGTGATATTTACTGATTGCAACCTTAGCTACTTGACTACTTCCCTCTGAACATACCTGAGTACTGTTATTGGTGCTCATTGTTCTACTGGTCTTGCTCCAATCCCAGAAAATGCTAGGCTTGTTTCTAAGTCTTTGGTGGGTATTCCTTCAGTCAGCTTCGCTCAGGCCAACTTGAAATCAGTTGCACCGATCTGAGTATCAGGTATTTAAAGGTGCTTTACTGTTTAATTGTCATCGAAAGCATCAGCCCTCCTGATCAGCCCCTGTTGAGCCAAGAGCTTTTTGGGTTAACACCCACAAGTCTACCTGCACAAGTCAACCAAAGCTAGGACAACCTAGCAGGGCTGAACAAATAGGTCTAGGTGTACCACTGCCTCTTGCACATGACATTCTCTATTAACACCAGTTCTCTATCCCAGTGTTCCTCTCCTCACTCAGAAGGGTACGCTACTCTAGAAGATGGCATAACTTCATGAATCTCTACCGAATCAAACAGCAACCTCTCACACAATCTGCCTTCTCCATCGCCTGTGGAGCTGTCCGTCAGATGGCTTCATTTCTGCTTACACTAACCTCTGTTTAGACATCCTTGCTCTCACATTCTCTTATACTTACATACCATTTTCTGGACGCAGTGGTGGGACTGGTTTGTCAATTTCTATATCATGGACATTATCTAGACTGCTTCCTTCACACAAATATTCCTCTTTTGAATATCATGCTGTTCTGGTGACAGCTCTGGTTGAGGTCTACGTGGTTATTACCTACCATCCACCAGGACAACGGGGTGATTTTGCAAGTTTAACACACTGTCCCGAACAGGCTAGCTCCTCATCCCTAAGCATCAATGTCCTTTGCTTGTCCTGGGGGATTTCAACATCTACTAAGACATCCATCTCCACTTGCAGCTCCACATCACATCAGGTGCACTTGATTATCATGACTCAGCATTGTGAAGCAGGCTTGCCCTCTTTAAACATGTGACATGGAAGGCGTTGTCCAAGGACACCAGATGGAAGATTGAAGCAGCTTCTGAGTTTCATAATGGATTTAAAAGCTGTCTAAGGGAATCTACAGGTGGATAAACAGCTGTCAGTATGTCCAGGTCTGGCTGTCCAAGCAGGTTCAGCCCTGCAGCAAGAAGCAAGATGCCCTAGAATGTCTTCAGTGGACCATCAGCAAGTCCTGCTACTATTGATGTGAATGTTCTGATGTACTGCGAGGCTAATTAGAATATATAAAAATAAGTTGGTAGACATGGTAAACACCTCTTCTTCAAATGATAGAGGTGATGGTGGCTTGGGTTAGGGTTAGTTGGGTTAGAGTTAGGGTTGGTGTGGTTAGGGTTGGTTGGGTTAGAGTTAGGCTTGGTGGGGTTAGGGTTGGTTCGGTTAGGGTTGGTTGGGTTAGAGTTAGGCTTGGTTAGGTTAGGGTTGGTTGGGTTAGAGTCATTTGGGTTAGGGTTAGGGTTGTTTGGGTTAGGGTTAGGGTTGTTTGGGTTAGGGTTAGGGTCGTTTGGGTTAGGGTTAGAGTTAGGGTTGGTGGGTTTAGGGTTGGTGGGGTTAGGGTTAGGGTCGTTTTGGTTAGGGTTAGGGTTGTTTGGGTAGGGTTAGGGTCGTTTTGGTTAGGGTTAGGGTTAGGGTTGGTGGCTTTAGGGTTGGTGGGGTTAGGGTTAGGGTCGTTTTGGTTAGGGTTAGGGTTGTTTGGGTTAGGGTTAGGGTCGTTTTGGTTAGGGTTAGGGTTAGGGTTGGTGGCTTTAGGGTTGGTGGGGTTAGGGTTAGGGTCGTTTTGGTTAGGGTTAGGGTCGTTTTGGTTAGGGTTAGGGTTGGTGGGTTTAGGGTTGGTGGGGT
Organism: Takifugu flavidus; assembly: GCF_003711565.1. Classification (NCBI taxonomy): domain Eukaryota; kingdom Metazoa; phylum Chordata; class Actinopteri; order Tetraodontiformes; family Tetraodontidae; genus Takifugu; species Takifugu flavidus. Next base: position 135,175 of record NC_079530.1, read on the forward strand.
TAGGGTTAGGGTCGTTTTGGTTAGGGTTAGGCTTGGTGGGGTTAGGGTTAGGGTTATAAAGGGGTTAGGGGTGGTTGAATGTAAAATCCTTTGCATGTAACCAATTCTTTTTTTTTGCAGTGTGGATTTTGTTAAGTGGTCATCCCAGGGGATGCTGAGGATGAGTCCAGATGCGATGAATTCTCTCTTCAAGCCCACCATAGACCACATCATCCAGCACCTCAGTAAGTTCTGACATGTCCCAACATCAGCACCCCTCCGTCTGTCACCTGGTTTACCAGTTTAGTGTGTCCAACCAGATAAAACCACACTGCTCATGCATATTTAGGACCCAAATATTCTTTTAAGTGTGTTTCAGAAACACCTTTAACCACTTTCCATCAGTTCATTGGACCATAAATTTGCTGTAGCTTTTCACCTGCTGGTCTCTCCCTAAATCCAGTAACCTGCAGTATTTAATGGGGGGGGGGTGTAAGTGGGTAAAAGTAGGTCATATTGCTTTAACATCTTTTCTGTCCGGATCATTTTTAATTTTCTAAAAGTATTTGTGAGTTTGGTCTTTATCAGAACAACAGCAAGAAGTAAGAGAAGAAACTGGCCACATTAAAAAAGGAATGTAGTTATCAAAAAGGACAAATTTAGCCTCAATTGAATCAGTGATGATTGGAGGAGAGAGACACTAACGAGGGATGATCAGAGAGCTTTCAGCCCCCAGCAGGTGGGACAGAAGGCAGGACAGGCAGGTGTAACTCCACAGGGAGACGGCGAGGAGGACCGGGGTGCAGACAGACGGGTTAGGGTTAGGGTTACACCTCTTCTCACTGACTATAACTTTCAGTCCGACTCCACACAGCTGAGACGCTGATGCCCATTTCCCTCTGGAACTGTCATATTTGCATCAGGCCATGTTGGAGCCATTGTCTTCACTCCTTTCTGCCAGTGTCTCTTGTTTTGTTCATCACTGTTCTCTCGTTCTCCTCCAGCTGAGCTCTTTGAGAAGCCAGAAGTGGGTGAAATTAAGTTCCTGTTCTTAGTGGGAGGCTTCGCAGAGTCTCCTCTGCTCCAGCAAGCTGTCCAGAACATGCTCCAGGGCCGCAGTCGTGTCATCATACCGCACGACGTTGGCCTGACCATCCTGAAGGGCGCCGTGCTGTTTGGGTTGGATCCCAGCATCATTAAAGTGCGCCGCTCACCCCTCACGTACGGGGTGGGTGTTCTCAATCGCTTCGTGGAGGGCAAACACCCAGCAGACAAGCTGTTGGTGAAAGACGGCACACGGTGGTGCACCGACGTCTTCGACACCTTCATTGCTGCTGACCAGTCTGTGGCCTTGGGCGAGAAGGTAAAGAGGAGCTACACGCCGGCCAAGCCCTCACAGCAGGTCATAGTCATCCACATCTACTGCTCGGAGGACGAGAACGTCGGCTTCATCAGCCAACCGGGCGTCAGAAAGTGTGGGACCCTTCGCCTGGATGTGAGCGGAACCAAAACGGTGGCGCCCCGGCGGGAGATCCAGACGCTGATGCAGTTCGGTGACACGGAGATCCGGGCCATGGCGCTCGATGTGTCGACTGGGCGCACGGTCAAATCTAGCATTGACTTCTTGGGTCAATAAGGGAATACGTGTGCACACACATACACACACATACACACACATACACACACATACACACACATACACACACATACACACACTCGTTCATCTCAGACCAGTAGAGGCAGCGCTGAGATGAGTCCCTGGTCCTGGTCCCCCCCCCGTAATAATCCTCCCTCAGAATCAGAATCGGTCAGTAATATAATCACGTATGACCCAACAGTGTTGTGGCGCACTGCTGCCAAACACACAAAACACACATTTGACCTCTTTACACAGACACACACGTTTTGTGTTAATATCAGTTTCTGTAGCATCGTAAAGTCTTCAGCTTCATCAAACTCCCTGTGAACGGCTGAGTGGGACCTGGAGGCCTGTGTGTGCACGGAGCTGAAATCTAAACACGCACGCACACACGCACACACACACACACAGACAGTACTGAAAGGCACGTCTGTTTAGCTTTTGGTTGACTTTTTGCCATTCTTTGGCCTTTGTGATACATCCAGGCTGTTTTTATTCCGTTTTCTTTCCCGACTGGTTTTCACCAGCCGCCCAACATCAACTGTTGGAGTTTATAACATCAACTGTTGGAGTTTATAACATCAACTGTTGGAGTTTATAACATCAACTGTTGGAGTTTATAACTGTTGGAGTTTATAACATCAACTGTTGGAGTTTATAACATCAACTGTTGGAGTTTATAACTGTTGGAGTTTATAACATCAACTGTTGGAGTTTATAACTGTTGGAGTTTATAACATCAACTGTTGGAGTTTATAACTGTTGGAGTTTATAACATCAACTGTTGGAGTTTATAACATCAACTGTTGGAGTTTATAACATCAACTGTTGGAGTTTATAACTGTTGGAGTTTATAACATCAACTGTTGGAGTTTATAACATCAACTGTTGGAGTTTATAACATCAACTGTTGGAGTTTATAACATCAACTGTTGGAGTTTATAACTGTTGAAGTTTATAACATCAACTGTTGGAGTTTATAACTGTTGGAGTTTATAACATCAACTGTTGGAGTTTATAACATCAACTGTTGGAGTTTATAACTGTTGGAGTTTATAACATCAACTGTTGGAGTTTATAACATCAACTGTTGGAGTTTATAACATCAACTGTTGGAGTTTATTACATCAACTGTTGGAGTTTCTAACTGTTGGAGTTTCTAACTGTTGGAGTTTATAACACCAACTGTGGGAGTTTATAATGTCGTCACTCAACATTTAGCTAGTTTGGACGCACGCTGCTCAGTTCTGATAGATTTCCCCTGTAAAGTTGCTGATTGTATCAATATAAAACGTACTGGAAGAACAATATTAGGAACACCCAATAACAATCCGCATGTATTTAGTTAAACAAGTAACACATTCGTGTGAATGATATTATGGGATGCTTTGCATGCATATCTTCAGTATTTCCATCTGACAACGTGAAACCAACTCAAGAGTAGCAAGAAATGTTCTGTTGCCTTTATTTGACCTGATTATCACATGTTGCAGCATGGCAGGTCCACAGGTGAAACACAAGAATGTTTCTTTCTGTAAATACCACCTAGTATTTAAATATTGTACAGATTTGTAGGGTTTAAGCAAATTTTGAGCCAACAGGTGCGCGTGTGTGTGTGTGTGTGCGTGTGTGTGTGTGTGTGTGGTGTGTGTGTGTGTGTGTGTTGTGTGTGTGTGTGCGTGTGTGTGTGCGTGTGCGTGTGTGTGTGTGAGGTGTGTGTGTGTGCTTTGACCTTTCTCTAACCATTTTATCACCAGCCCTATCACGAGAGGCTGAGGCAGATACACTTAGCTGTGTTTTCTTTGGATACTTGAATGCTCTCCCAACGTCTCCTGTACGCCTGCAGTGTTGGTGGCAATCACGGTCATATTTATGTCATCTGTTGATTTTAAGACAACTTTGCCAACTTTTGTGCTCATGTGTTTAGCGAGAGTGCCTCTTCATCACAACACAAGCATTCGCTCACACTGGTCAAAGTGTCCTTGAGCAAGATATTGAAATCCCAAATGAGACCCTGGAGAGGCTCCTCCAGTGTGTGTCTAACCCTAACCCTCTAACCCTAACCCTAACCCTCTAACCCTCTAACCCTAACCCTAACCCTAACCCTAACCCTAACCCTAACCCTAACCCTCTAACCCTAACCCTAACCCTAACCCTCTAACCCTCTGACCCTAACCCTATTCCTGATGACCGTGCGCCACCCTGAGAGTTTCTCTGCCATCACTTGGTGAACATGTGAGCACAGACTGGTGACATCTTTGAGTGGTCCAAACCACCCCGTTCACCCTTTTGCCATCACAAGGGTCCATTTAGGATGGTTTCTCTTTTCATGGGCGGAGGCTTCAGGGTGGTACTGATGATGAAACTGTAGCAACATTTGGAATGTCCAACCTGGATCTGACTGTTTGTGTTCCCTGAAAGGTGAACTTTGGCTTCCAAACAGATTCATGGCTGTGATTGTGCACACACTCGAAGTTCTGTACACACTCTTTGGTACACACTGGTTGCAAAATACAAAGTGGAACAACCATGAAAAGAACATTTAACGGTGATGATCAGAAACATTTATGCACATCTTGCATCTGTTTTTCACTGATTTTGAAGCCATTTTTGTACTGTGAAATAGGTCTTGCCTTGCTTTGTCTTGGTTAGGGTTAGGGTGTCCGCAGCACCTCTCCTGGGTAGGGTTAGGGTTAGAGGGTTAGGGTTAGAGGGTTAGGGTTAGGTTAGGGTTAGAGCGTTAGGGTTAGAGGGTTAGGGGGTTAGGGTTAGAGGGTTAGGGTTAGGGTGTCCGCAGCACCTCTCCTGGGTAGGGTTAGGGTTAGAGGGTTAGGGTTAGAGGGTTAGGGTTAGAGGGTTAGGGTTAGGTTAGGGTTAGAGGGTTAGGTTAGGGTTAGAGGGTTAGGGTTAGAGGGTTAGGGTTAGGGGGTTAGGGTTAGAGGGTTAGGGTTAGGGTTAGAGGGTTAGGGTTAGGGGGTTAGGGTTAGAGGGTTAGGGTTAGGGTTAGAGGGTTAGGGTTAGAGGGTTAGGGTTAGAGGGTTAGGGTTAGGTTAGGGTTAGAGGCTTAGGTTAGGGTTAGAGGGTTAGGGTTAGAGGGTTAGGGTTAGAGGGTTAGGGTTAGAGTTAAGGTCAGGGTTAGGGGTCAGGGTTAGGGTTAGAGTTAAGGTCAGGGTTAGGGGTCAGGGATAGGGTTAGGGGTCAGGGATAGGGTTAGGGGTCAGGGTCAGGGTTAGGGTTAGGGTGTCCGCAGCAGCTCTCCTGCCGTGCGTGTGTTGCACGTAGCGTAGACAAGAGTTGAGAAACAAGGATGAACTCCGAAAGTGAAGCTCTTCCACAGTGAGAATGATCCTAGGAATAAATTGCCATGTGCTGGGTGCTGCTTGCTAATAGCAGCGCGTAACTAACAGAGCAAAGCAGCTCTTCACATTCTTTCCTGATACCTGACTGGGGGTGTGTGTGTGTGCTCATGCACGTCAAGTGGAAGCATTTAAGAGCAGTTTCGCTTCTTCCCTTGTTTCAGCCGTTACGCGCTCTTTACACAGCCTTTACACGTAACCTGTGATATGCAGGACTTAAGCAGCCTTCTACTTAAAGCTTTGTTAGGAATGTTTGAAGACATGCTCAGCAACTAACTGTGTCTTTGTGTGAAGCAACATTCCTCAGCTGACACAACAAGTGTGTATTTAGTCAGTCTGAAGCACTCCAGTGGGTGTGATCAGTGTGTCCACATGTGCAGCGTACCTCCACCTGCTAACTATTAATACAATGATGCAGAAGCCTTTCAGCTAAAAGGAGCGAGCTTGTAGTTAGGATGATGTCGCTAACACATAAACACTTGTTTCGGTTTTCTATGGCTAGGCAAGAGATTAGCAACTTTTTATTTTCCTTTCCTTTCCATCTCTCGCAAATGACACAGTAATAACTGTATTTTGATCAGTGCCGATACTTCACTATCACAAATAAAATATATGTATTTCAAGACTTATGTGCTGCTTCTGTCTTTCATTTTAAATTCAGCATATATGCATTTGGGTCTATATTCTGGTGGACCCAGACATGGTAGGTGTTAGAATGCGGTTCAGGCAGGACCCGTACGCAGACAAACAACAGCTGAAGGCATCTAAACAAGCCTTTAATTACCCTAGATGACTGTGCACAGCGTGGTGAAAAAGTGAGGTGCTGGTTGTTCCTCCGAGTGAGGGGCGCGTGGTGACCTCGGAAGAGACGTGAGAAAAAAGTTACTCGAAGGTACGGATCACAGGAAGACCCCATTGACCCACGTTTACCACAGAGCGGACGAAACGACCAGAAGGCAGTGGACTGATAACCAGCTGCAGGTGTGACGGTCACCAGCAAACAGGACCAAGGCGAATCCACCAGGGCCCCTGGAGAGAGAACCAGGAAACCAAAACACAAACAAATGGCACCAGACACCGGCCATGACAGTAGGTTTCTGAAGAAGATTTCTGGGCTGGAGGTTGATGAATCCACCCTGTTGTGGTCTCATCTGACCTCTGGCCGTATGTTTTGGACACCCGGGTAAAGAGAGGGGCTGAGCTGTCACCCAAACAAGCCTGGCAGACCCGACCATATTGTGAGAGTCTGCTGGGAACGTCTGGCTGAGCCCTCCACCATGGAGGTCCTAAACTCCCACATCCGGAAGAGCTTCACCCAGATCCCAAGGGAGGCTGGGGGCATTGAGTCAAAGCGGACAACGTTCCTTGCCTCCATTGCTGGCGCGGCAGCTTTGAGCTGTGGACGCAAGGACTCTGGTGCCAGTCGTGGTGGCGGGCCCCAAACCCAGTGGTAGACACCAGAGGTAAGGGATGCCGTCAAGCTGAAGAAGGAGATCTATCAGACCACGTTGGCCCATAGAACTCCATAAAGAGTAGACCGCTAATGGAAGGCCAAGCAGCCTGGGCTATCCAGGACCTGAATCTGGGAGGAGATTGGGGAAGCCAGAAAGACTATTGGTCAGCCTCAACAAGATTCTGGCACAATGTCCTGTGTCTTGGGGAGGAGAAGCAGTGCTCCGCCAACACTCTTTATAGTGTGGGCAGTGACCTTCTGACCTCAACTGGGGATATTGTCAGACGGTGGAAGCGCCACAATCCCATTGTTAAGCTTTCCGCTAAGGAAGTAGAGGCTAGGAACTGTGAGGAGGACTCTGCCATCACCCAAGCCGGAATCACCAAGGAAGTTAACAAGCTCCGCTGTACTTAACAAGCTCTTGTTTAAACAGTCGCCCTGCCACCGAGGGGGGGTGGGTGGATGAGATCCATCCTCGAGTCTCTGGATGTTGTGGGGATGCCTTTGTTGACACGTCTCTGCAGCATCGTGTGGCAGCTAGCAGCAGTGCTGCTGGAGTGGCGGACCAGGAAGGCCAGACTTGATCCTCTGACATCTTCACGGGTGAGTTTGATGTTTTCGTCTACAGTGGTGATGTGTTCCATGAAGAATTCTCCTTCCAGTGTTCTGATCTTGCCCCACGTGTCGTCCACATATCTAAACCAGTTCCAGTGAAGGAGGTCAAGGCTCTGCTCTCCACTTCCTCCATGTTTAGATTGGCTACTATGGGCGACACGGGTGAGCCTGTGGCCCAGCCGTGTTTCTGTCTGTAGAAACCTCCCTGAAACTGGGGATAGGTGGTGCTTAAGCAGAGATCCAACCATGAGAGGCCATTTCAGGTGACGGTGGGCAAAGAACTTCCTGATGTCCCAACAGGCAACAACAACTGCTAACCTCTTCCAATTGAAAGATCAGCAGGCTACGACTGTAACGAAAGGCATTCTTGAGGCTTGCATCAGATCTCGGATTAAGGGGGACAGTTTGGGTCAGTCCTAATGAGGTACCTCTGTGGGTTCCATGGCACTGACCACCACATCACCATACAACACTCAGTCTGATTGCACGGTGGAGAGACTGATTGTAGACAGTAGCACTGAATGGGACCAAAAGTTGCCACTTGCCTACAACTCTTCTTGTGTCTTCTTGTGAACTATTGTCCTGGTGTGACCTCTTTCACATCTGGTACACCTGCAGTTTATGCTACACATGTGGCCACATGCTGATTGTTAGCGTTTAGGGAAGTTGCTCAAAGTTCTGCTACACACAATGCGTATCAAAAGGCACAGTGTGATAAAGATGTGTTCCACCCTCCGCCTGGGGATTTAGTTCTCCAGCATGATCCTGCATGCCAGAAAAAGCCAGGAAACAGCCCACATCTGCTGCTGCCAGTCATGCTTCTCAACACAGAACATCACAACACAACCTTCTTCTTCTTCTTCGTGAGAGGAGTGCGAGCGGAAGAGAGAGAGTGAAAAAAAACTGTGAAAGTGCTTTTTTTCCTATTGTATGTGTGTGAATGCTGGATAATATAGTTTGATTTATTGTGGTGTTTTTTCGCGTTTATATTGTTTTAAGGAGTGTGTGTGTGTGTGGTGTGTGTGTGTGTGTGTGTGTGTTTGTGGGGCGGCCGACCGCGGCGGCCAACGCCGTGTTGACCGGCTTGAGCAGGAAGCACGGAGTCAAGGTGGGTGCGGGCTCCGTGCTTCCAGCAACAAGCGTAAATGTGTAATGAAAGACAAAGGAGATGGTAAAACTGGACGGCTGGAGGATGCAGCCGCTGGCACGGACACCAGCGACTGCGAGTCCATGTCAGATTGCAGTTCACTGTCCGGCTCAATGCCAGACGGGCACGAGAACAACTTTTACCCTCCCAGCATGCTAAAAAACTTCCTGACACAGACCAAGGGCATGAAGGGCCTTGATCTGGAAGAACATTTTCCCGACATGCTCCTCTCTGTGCAGTCGGCAGGTCATTTGATTAAACACAGGGCGACATTGGATCTCACCGACCCTGAAATTTTTAGACTAAAAAAGCACATGGGCAAGGCGAGGAAACGGCTCAGTTTATAGAAAGCTCGTTATCTTTCCTTGTTTTATCTTACAGTCTTTGATTTTAACTTTCCCCTCACTATGCACACTTTCAGAGTGGGAACGTTGAACGTAAACGGCGCCAGGGACGCAAGGAAACGGGCACTAGTGTTCGACACAGCAAAAAGAAAACGGGTTGATGTCATGTTCCTCCAGGAGACCCACAGCGACCAGAACAATGAAGCAGACTGGGAGAAGGAGTGGGAAGGACAGGTGCTGCTGAGCCACAACACCACCCTCAGTGGTGGAGTGGGCCTCCTTTTCTCTAGGGGCTTCACTCCATCGTCCCTGGAGGTGGAGCATGTGGTGAGGGGACGGTGTCTGATGGTGAAAGCGCGCCTCCAAAACCACTCCTTGGTTTTTATTAATATTTATGCTCCCACCAACGGTACAGAGAGGAAGAGCTTTTTAGAAAAAGTCAGCACTGTTTTAAATGGTTGTGGGGACGATTTATTATTCTTTGGTGGGGATTTTAATTGCACTGAGTGGTTTTTAGACCGCGACCATGCAGAGCCCCATCCAGCCTCGCAACATTGTCTGAGACAGCTGACCTATTCTCATGGTCTGGTGGATGTGTGGAGGAGGATGCACACGGACAACAGGCAATACACTTGGTCCCGCCTAGGTGATGATAGGATCTCCTTGGCCAGACTCGACCGATTTTATTGTTTTAGACATCATTTTAGTGTTTTTAGGAACTGTAGCATCACGCCAGTCGGCTTTACAGATCACTCGTTGGTTTTAGGGGAAGTCGCCATGAAGAACATTTTACCCAAGAGTGCATACTGGCATTTTAACTCCAGCTTGGCTCAAGATAACAGTTTTAGAGATGGGTTCTGGTTGGGGTTTCGAGAGAGAAAATCCAATTTTACGTGCCTAAGACAGTGGTGGGACCGTGGAAAAGTAGAGATACAGCTCCTGTGCCAGCAGTATACTCTCAATGCCACGCAAGACACACGCAGGTCGATCAAAGACCTGGAGATGGAGATAGTGGAACTAGAGGCGATTGGCAGCTCCACAGGAGATCGAGGGTGTATTGAAACCCTCCAATCCAAAAAAATGGCCTTGGCCAGCCTGCTGGACAGTCAGGTACAGGGTGCTCTGGTCAGGTCCCGGATTTAAGATCTCACTGAGATGGATGCTCCCTCTAGCTTCTTCTTTGGGCTGGAGAAGAAGCATGGACAGAACCTGATAATCCATTCACTGCTTTCGAGCACAGGGCAGGAACTCGTGGAGCCGGGCCAGATAAGGAAGCGGGCAGTGGAGTTCTTTTCCTCCCTATACGAGACCGAGTACTGCAGGGATGACGGCCTGTTCGACGAGTTCTGCGGGGACCTTCCTCGGGTCTCTGAAGAGACAAACTTGCGGCTGGACAGGCCGCTGCAGCTCGACGAGCTCCACGCCGCACTGCTCAGGATGAAAGGAAAGAAAGCTCCAGGTGTCGATGGGCTCACGGTAGAGTTCTTTAGAGCCTTCTGGGACATTGTGGCCCACGACATGCTGGAGGTCTTTAACGAAAGCCTGGCCTCGGGTTCCCTACCATTGTCCTGCAGGAGAGCGGTGGTCACCCTCCTGCCAAAAAAGGGCAACCTACAGGAGATTAAGAAATGGCGCCCTGTGTCTCTGCTGTGTATGGATAACAGGATTCTGTCCAAGACTTTGGCTTCCAGGCTCAGAGAGGCTATGGAGCAGGTCATCCACCGGGACCAGACTTACTGTGTGCCGGGCAGGTCCATAGTATATATCGTCCACCTAATTCGAGATGTTTTGGAAGTCTCTAGATCATTGGACGTCGATACTGGTCTCATTTTGCTAGACCAGGAAAAGGCTTTTGACCGGGTTGAACACCAGTTCCTCTGGAAGGTGATGGAGAGGTTCGGGTTCAGCCCTGGCTTCATAGCGATGATCCGCGTCCTGTACTGTGACATTGCGATTATGCTGAAGTTTAATGGCAGTCCGTGTGCTCCCTTCAGGGTGCGTAGAGGCGTCCGGTAGGGCTGCGCCCTCTCCGGACGCCTCTACGCTCTCTCCCTCGAACCCCTTCTCTCTAGGATCCGTGCAAGCATGGATGGCCAGCTTCTTCCATCCTTTCAAAGAAAAATAGTTTTATCTGCCTACGCAGATGACATAATAATAATAATGGTGTGTAGCCAGGAGGACATCGACATTTTATCTAACTTGACGGTTTTATTCAACCACCTGTCCGCGGCCAGGGTTAACTGGCACAAGAGTGAAGCCCTGGCTGTTGGCAGGTGGACAAATGGGCTGCCGGTCCTTCCCCAGGATCTTGCCTGGCGGAGGGACGGCCTAAAATACCTAGGTGTTTTTATTGGGCACAAAGAAACAGAGAGGAAAAATTGGCTAGATATATTAGCAAAAGTAGAAGGAAAAAATCAGAAATGGAAATGGCTCCTCCCCCGCATGTCTTACAGAGGCAGGACACCAGGAGAGGGTGGCCATGTCCTCAATAACCTGGTGGCCTCTGTGCTTTGGCACCGGCTCAGTTGCATGGAGCCCCTCTCGGGGTTGCTAGAACAACTGCAGACAAGAGTTCTGTCTTTCTTCTGGGACGGCATGCATTGGGTCCAGCAGGGGGTGTTGTACCTGCCTAGAGAGGAGGGAGGACAGGATCTCATCCACCTGGCCCGCAGGACCGCCACTTTTAGAATCCAGTTTACACAAAGGTTTTTAACCTAATGTGGAGAGATGTGGCCAGATGTGTCTTCAGACGGGTGAGTAACTTGGGGTTGGATGATGCTCTGTTTTTAACCGACTTAAAACTTGCTAAATTAAATGGGCGACCAACTTTTTACAAAAGTGTGATTAAGGCATGGGCCCTTTTTAAAGAACTGGCACTGACTCTCTGGACTGGCTGCTAAGGGAACCCATAGTGAACGGAGCCAGGCTGGACGTCTCGGCTGAAGGCAGCACTACAACCGGACCCGGACCCTGTTGCTGCAGCATGTGGTAGCGTGCCAGGGCCGGACCTAACGGGCGCGGAGGCAGTGGGTTCCCTGTTGGGCACCCGCTCTACCCAGGCAGCCGAGGGGGCGCTTCAGCTGTGGAGTGACGGGCTCAGCCAGAGAGAGAGAGATGGCTCCTTGTAGACTACGGCCAGGGGACCGAACCGGACTGCAAGGACCCCTTCCCAGAGATCAGGCTGGCCGCCCATCTCGGGAATCTCGACGGTCCTCTCCTAAGACCATCAAAGACTTTCTCCCTGCAGGCAGTCGAGAAGAAGACCCTGTATGACGTCTGTGTAAATTCTCAGTCATCCAGGTCATTGTATCCAAAGTAGTTTTCTCTGTCAACTGGACTGGGTTTCTTCTCTTGAAGACGTTTCGCCTTCTATCCAGAAGGCTTCTTCAGTTCTGAAATCGCTTGGGAGAGAGCTTGAAAATATATAGCCCCTGTGGACCATTTGCATGCTAATGATCCGGGTGGTCACCTGAGAGTCGTTAGCAGGGTCGTTGGTCGGGTCGTTCACCTAGTTTCTGTTGAGGTGTCTCCCCTTTGTCTGCTGGGTCACATGGTGATGAGTCACTGGGTCTCCTGGAATGGTGTGAATGTTTGTTTTGCTGTTGGAAGGAGTGGAGGACTGCATTGTATGTGGGTGATAGGAAGTGCCTCAGGCCACCACCTCTGTTCAAGGATGGTTTCTCCAATTTAACATGGATAGCTTCCTTAACCCCCCCTTCAAACCAGCGGTCTTCTCTGGCCAGTATCCTTACTTGGCTGTCCTCGAAGGAGTGCCCACTCTCCTTTAAGTGTAAGTGGACTGCTGAATCCTGACCCGAAGAGGTGGCACGTCTGTGTTGTGCCATTCTTCTGTGGAGAGGTTGTTTGGTTTCCCCAATGTACAGTTCCTTGCATTCCTCCTGGCACTGTACAGCATAGACAACATTACTTTGTTTGGGTCTTGGTGTCTTGTCCTTTGGGTGTACTAACCTCTGTCTGAGAGTGTTGCTGGGTTTGAAATGAACCGGTATGTCGTGTTTCTGGAGGATCCTCCTAAACTTCTCCGAGACTCCAGACAGGTAGGGGATGGAAACGCTGCGACGTTTGTTTCTCTCCTCCTCTCCTTTGCTGAGGTCTCGCTTTCTTGAGGTCCTGGTGAAGGCCCAGTCTGGGTAGCCACATGTTTTGAGAGCTGTCTTAATGTGGTCCTGTTCCTTCTTTCTGCCTTGGGATGTGGTGGGTATTTCTCTGGCCCGGTGTTGGAGGGTTCTGATCACTCCCAACTTGTGTTCCAGTGGATGGTGAGAGTCAAACTGGAGGTACTGGTCAGTATGTGTAGGTTTTCTGTAGACTTCGATGGTGAGATTTCTGTCCTCAGTGATCTTGACCGCGCAGTCCAGAAAGGCCAGACTGTTTCCTTTTACATCTTCCCGGGTGAATTTTACATGTTCGTCTGTTTTGTTGAGGTGATCGGAGAAAGCTTCCAATTCTTGTGTTTGGATTTTGACCCAGGTGTCATCAACATACCTGAACCAGTGGCTTGGCGCAGTTCCTGTGAAGGATGTCAGGGCCTGGGATTCCACCTTCTCCATGTATAGGTTGGCAACTATAGGGGATACTGGTGAGCCCATGGCACAGCCATGTTTCTGCCTGTAGAAGCCTTCTCTGTACTGGAAATAAGTGGTGTTCAAACACAGGTCCAGCATGGTGCAGATTTGGGCCGGTGTTAAGGTGGTTCTTTCTGTAAGGTTCTTGTCCAATAGAAGGTGCTTGTGGATGGTGTCTATGGCGCTGGCGGTGGGGATGCACGTGAAGAGTGACGTGACATCATAAGATACCATAGTCTCTTCTGGAAGTAGTGTGAGTCCAACGACTTTTTGAGCAAAGTCTTGGGAGTTTTTGATGTGGTGTGGGGTCTTGCCAACCATGGGAGACAAGATGGAGGCCAAGTATTTGGAAATGTTGTAGGTTACAGAATTGATACTGCTTACTATGGGTCTGAGAGGGGTCCCTGGTTTGTGGATCTTGGGCAATCCATAAATGCAAGGGATGGTTTCTCCTGGATATAGACGGTAGTATTGTGGTCTGTCAATGGCTTTATCCTTTTCCAGCTTCTGTAGTAAGTCTACCACCTTCTTCTTGTATGAGCTGGTGGGGTCCCGCTTGAGTTTCTCATATGTGGCGGTATCTGTCAGGAGACTGAGTATCTTGGTGTCATAGTCAGTGGTATTAAGTACGACCGTGCACCTACCTTTGTCAGCTGGTAAGATGGTTTGAAAGGGGGGTTAAGGAAGCTATCCATGTTAAATTGGAGAAACCATCCTTGAACAGAGGTGGTGGCCTGAGGCACTTCCTATCACCCACATACAATGCAGTCCTCCACTCCTTCCAACAGCAAAACAAACATTCACACCATTCCAGGAGACCCAGTGACTCATCACCATGTGACCCAGCAGACAAAGGGGAGACACCTCAACAGAAACTAGGTGAACGACCCGACCAACGACCCTGCTAACGACTCTCAGGTGACCACCCGGATCATTAGCATGCAAATGGTCCACAGGGGCTATATATTTTCAAGCTCTCTCCCAAGCGATTTCAGAACTGAAGAAGCCTTCTGGATAGAAGGCGAAACGTCTTCAAGAGAAGAAACCCAGTCCAGTTGACAGAGAAAACTACTTTGGACCCTGTATGACGATTGCGTGAGGGTATTAAACAGGAGAGGACTGTCGAACAGGAACACCAGCGTGGGGGCTGATCGGCTGGGAGGGGAAGGTGCCCGCCCCTGCTGGAGGGTGCTCTACAAGCCCCCCCTGAAGAAGAGGACCGGGGACCTCCAGTGGAGGATCGTGCACGGAGCCGTCGCCCTGAACGCTCTCCTCTCAAGGATGAACACTGCTGTGTCGGACCGGTGTCCGTTTTGTGCCGTCTTCCACCCGTACAGTGAGACTCACTGTGCTTTTAATGTGATGAAAGGTGTTTTTAATGGTTTTAATGAAACTTTAAGTAGATCATTTATTTTCGGTGCGGGGTACAGAAAGGCTGCTCGGAACAAGTGGCAGCTCCTAAATTCTATTTGCGGTGAGGCCAAGATGGCGATTTACATCTCTGGAGACTGGGAGGCCGCCACTGTGTGGCGCTGTAACGTACGGTCCAGGCTGAGGTGGGAGCTTGAGTTTTACAAAATGATAAATGACCTCGGCCAATTTCAAGAAATATGGTGCCGCAAGAATGTGTTATGCACTGGAAAACCGTTTGTTCTTTGCACAACCCCTGGTGGGATAAATTATACTGACTGTTCCTTAATATTTATCTATTTATTTATTTATTGTTATTCTGTGTGTCTCTAAACAGGGCGTTTTGCGTCCCTGTGTGAATTGTTAATAAAATGTTTTTGTAAAAATCAAAAAATCTTCTTCTTCTTCTTCCGTTTTTCCCAACTCTGCCTCACCCCCTTCTTCACCTGTTGGTCCCACATGCCCTGCAGTGCCCCAGTCCCTCTGTCAGGAACCTGGGGCGTTCTGTCTGGACCAGGAGTAGACTTTATGCCCCCTCACATGTTGGGGCACATTTTCTGTTCTTGGGTATCATTTTTGATGTTTAAATGTGCCTGTTTTGTTATTTGTTGCACAGGTTTTTATAACATGGTTTCATTGTGTGCATTCTTAATTCAGCCAGGTTGCTTAGTGACTTTCAGAGGCACTGTTGTACACGCTTGTGGGGTTGAGGAAATGTCTATTTGTGGAAAGACTCGTTATCATGTTTGTTGCTTTAATTCGGCCTGCCCTTCTACGGCCGACCAGGTAAAGGTGCTTTTGTTTGGGCTTTTGTTCCGTTGGTAGGAGGACACGCGTAAGTGCATTAAAACAACGTTGCTTCCACGGTCCTGCTGTCATGATGCGTTTTCTTCTGATTGTAACCCACATAAACACACAGCCCTGACATGTGATCCACCTAAAAACGGTTACAAAGATCACAATTACGAGGGGTTCTCGCCCTGGGCGGCCTTGTTCTCTGCTTGGACCAGAATGAACAAATATTTTTCGACATCAGGCAAAACTGTGAGTATGATAATGTAATGTTCCACTGATTTAAATGTTCCATTTTAAATGTTTTTAACCCTAACTTTCATGGTTTTTTCTCAACCAATGAAAATCTGAAGGAAGTCTTTTTAATTAACAAATAAAGAAACTTCCCAAGAAATTCCCTGAAAGAAAAGAACATAGTCTCAGTAAACTACCATCCATATTCCATATAACAGCACTACTTTAAAGGTTAGTGGACACAAACCAGCAGAAAACTAAAGTATAAATTCTCAACATCCTGAATAAATGCTTTTGAAACAGACTGAAAAGGAAATATGCTTAAGAATCTGTCTTTATGGGGCAACGCTGCCCCCTAGTGGACCGAACTGGGCCAAGGCTTAGAAAAATGAAACGGACACTCGTCTCCCCGTCTGCCTGCCTGTCTGCCTGCCTGTCTGTCTGCCTGTCTGTCTGTCTCTCTGCCTGTCTGTCTGCCTGTCTGCCTGCCTGTCTGTCTGTCTCTCTGCCTGCCTGCCTGCCTGTCTTTCTGTCTGCCTGCCTGCCTGTCTGTCTGTCTGTCTCTCTGCCTGCCTGCCTGCCTGTCTGTCTGTCTGTCTGTCCGTCCTGATCTGGAGGCCCCTGGAGTACTGTCAGCTCATGGTCATGGTCCAGAAACCAGGGTGAGATGATGTGAGCTTGGTGACATGGTGCATTATCCTGGTGGAAGTAGCCTCAGAAGATGGTCAAACAATCCTCAGGGACGCTGCAGCATTTAAAGCAGGGGTGGGCAAATCCAGTCCTCCAGGGCCAGATCCAAGCCAGACTTTCTGTCCTACAGGTAAACCCTTTCACCTAGGGTTCCATTTACCTTGGTGAAAGCAGTTTCTCCCTGGTAAGATGCAAAACCTGGCTGGATTGCAGCCTTCGTGGATTGGACTTGCCCGTCAGAGGAGGTCAGATCCATTCCTCGAGGGTTGAATTCAAGCCTGGATTTGCATCCTTCCAGGCAGGAAATGCTTTCACCAAGGTAAATGGAATCCCAGGTGAGTGTTTACCTGTAGGACAGAAAGCCTGGCGTGGATCCGGTCCTCGATGCCCACCCCTGATTTAAACCATGCTCAGCTGGTACTGAGGGACCCAAGAACATGTCCCCCCACCATTCCAGCAGCAGTAACCTGAACCTTGGATTCCAGACAGGATGGATCCATGTCGTCATGTTGTTCACACCAAATTCTGACTGTTGCAGCTGAAGTCCAGACTCATCAGACCAGGAACCATTGTTCTGATCTTCTATGTTTTGGTGAGTCTGTGTGAACTGTAGCCTCAATTTCATGATGTATTGAAACACTTGTTTCACCTTCTATCCTGGAGGCTTCTTCAGTTCTGAGCTCTCCGGGGACCGAGTTTGAAAATATAGCCTCTGTGGACCATTAGCATGCTAATGATCTGGGTGGTGACCTGAGGGTCGTTGGTAGGGTCTGTGGTAGGGTCGTTAGCAGGGTCGTTGGCAGGGTCATTGGTAGAGTCGGTGGTAGGGTCGTTGGCAGGGTCGTTGGTAGGGTCATTGGTAGGGTCGTTGGTAGAGTCGGTGGCAGGGTCGTTGGTAGAGTCGGTGGTAGAGTCGTTGGCAGGGTCGGTGGTAGAGTTGGTGGTAGAGTCGGTGGTAGGGTCGTTGGCAGGGTCGTTGGTAGAGTCGGTGGTAGGGTCGTTGGCAGGGTCGGTGGCAGAGTCGGTGGTAGAGTCGGTGGCAGGGTCGTTGGTAGAGTCGGTGGTGGTAGAGTCGGTGGTAGGGTCGTTGGTAGAGTCGGTGGTAGAGTCGGTGGTAGAGTCGGTGGTAGAGTCGGTGGTAGGGTCGTTGGTAGAGTCGGTGGTAGGGTCGTTGGTAGAGTCGGTGGTAGAGTCGGTGGTAGGGTCGTTGGTAGGGTCGTTGGTAGAGTCGGTGGTGGTAGGGTCATTGGTAGGGTCGTTGGTAGAGTCGGTGGTAGAGTCGGTGGTAGGGTCGTTGGCAGGGTCATTGGTAGAGTCAGTGGTAGGGTCGTTGGCAGGGTCGTTGGCCTGGTCATTGGTAGGGTCGTTGGCAGGGTCGTTGGTAGAGTCAGTGGTAGGGTCGTTGGCAGGGTCGTTGGTAGAGTCAGTGGTAGGGTCGTTGGCAGGGTCGATGGCAGGGTCGGTGGTAGGGTCATTGGCAGGGTCGTTGGCAGGGTCGTTGGCAGGGTCGGTGGTAGGGTCGTTGGTAGGGTCGTTGGTAGAGTCGGTGGTAGGGTCGTTGGTAGGGTCGTTGGTAGAGTCGGGGTGGTAGGGTCATTGGTAGGGTCGTTGGTAGAGTCGGTGGTAGAGTCGGTGGTAGGGTCGTTGGCAGGGTCATTGGTAGAGTCAGTGGTAGGGTCGTTGGCAGGGTCGTTGGCAGGGTCGTTGGCCTGGTCATTGGTAGGGTCGTTGGCAGGGTCGTTGGTAGAGTCAGTGGTAGGGTCGTTGGCAGGGTCGTTGGCAGGGTCATTGGTAGAGTCAGTGGTAGGGTCGTTGGCAGGGTCGATGGCAGGGTCGGTGGTAGGGTCATTGGCAGGGTCGTTGGCAGGGTCGTTGGCAGGGTCATTGGTAGAGTCAGTGGTAGGGTCGTTGGCAGGGTCGTTGGCCTGGTCATTGGTAGGGTCGTTGGCAGGGTCGTTGGTAGAGTCGGTGGTAGAGTCGGTGGTAGGGTCGTTGGCAGGGTCGTTGGCAGGGTCATTGGTAGAGTCAGTGGTAGGGTCATTGGCAGGGTCGTTGGCAGGGTCGTTGGCAGGGTCGGTGGTAGGGTCATTGGCAGGGTCGTTGGCAGGGTCGTTGGCAGGGTCGGTGGTAGGGTCGTTGGTAGGGTCGTTGGTAGAGTCGTTGGTAGAGTCGGTGGTAGGGTCGTTCACCTAGTTCTGTGTTCTGTTGGTGTGTGTGTGTGTGAGTGTGTTTGTGTGGTTTTCTGTTGGTGTGTGTGTGTGTGTTTGCGTGGTTTTCTGTTGGTGTGTGGTGTGCTTTCTACTGTTGCTTGTCTGGGGTCAGGCCCTGGGATTCTGGAAAGCGCCTAGAAACAATTTTGATTGTAAAAGACGCTATATAAATAAAGATTGATTGATTCTGTTGGTGTGTGTGCTGGTGTGTGTGTTGGTGTGTGTTGGTGTGTGTGTGTGTGTGTGTGTGTTGTGTGTGTGTGTGTGTGTGTGTGTGTGTGTTGGTGTGTTGCTCTTCCTTCCTTTAACACCCCAGCAGTGATGCTGCTGGATCCACCAACTCAGGGACCAGAACACGTTTACACAGCGAGTCGATTATTCTGCCACAAGTGGTGGAAGAAATCCACCCCACCCTCTCACCCTCTCTCTTACCCACCCCCACCTCTCCCTCTCTCTACCCCCCACCCCCCCACCCCCTCTCACCCCCCCGTGTATTCAGAGAGAGGCTAAGAGGCTGGTTAGGTGTTGCTACGGTAATGTGAGGAGCCCAAACTCATGGAGTGGCCCTTCAGTGTCCAGCTCATCTGGCCTCCCACACACACTCTCTCCTGCCGTTAATGGCAGGGTTCACAGTCACATGACTGAAATTATGGGATGTTGAAAACAGACACAGTGAAAGTTCATTAGAATTTGTTTGTTTGAGATGAATATTTGTGTAACCTGCTCAAGTGTTTCGGTGTAAAGGTATGCTGGACCACTTGACACACTCATCTGCTGGCCTCTCTCACACACACACACACACACACACACACACACTCTCAGAAATGAGGATACATCAGAACCTTCCATCAGAGTGTGTTACTCACTTGCCAACGTCTCTCGCTCGTGTGGTCACCCTGTCCATCACATGTCCTGTCCTGTCTTCTGTCCCCCTGGCAGCCATTTTGTCCTCCACCATCTTAGTTTATGAGCGAATGTGTCACTTTTAAAAGCAGATTCTGCAGAACGCGGCGCTGGTCGCTTCACTCAGCCCGTTCAACAACAACAACAACACACATTTCTCCTGAATATCTGCACAAACGCGTCTTCCGCTGTATTAAGAGCAGATTGACCCGCTGTGACCGGTCTGCTGCGGCGCCATTCAGCCCGACTAGAATACACCCCTTTGTGTGTTTCATTACTGCTGGAATCCATCAACGGCAGAGGTCAAAACCATCTTTCTTTTGTAAAGGTCAAATTAATTTCTCTGTGTGACGGCGGAATCTCGCTGGCAGTTTGCTGCTTTTACAGCTTTGGATGCGACATCATGTGACATGTTGTGTTGTTCTGCTTTGGATGCGACATCATGTGACGTGTTGTGCTGGCGTCCTTGTTCCTGTTCGGGCTCTCGGACGCCAGACTCTCTCCTCCGTTGTTCCTGTGGGGTCGCCAACAGCCAGAGGTGAAGTCTGCTGTGCAAGCAGCGCCCAGGGAGCGGTTCACACACACACACACACACACCACCTACGCATGGACATGGGTTCCTGACCTGTTCACAACACACACACACACACACACACACTTGAAGATCAGAACTGCTGTCATTTGTAGAATTCCTGTGACAAACACACATAATGACAGGAATTATCTGCTATTTTGTCATTAGTCCTCACTTCCAATGAGCCAATAATCAAAAGAGTAACAAGAGTCAAAGACAAAGACAGATGAGGACTCCAAGACGCCCCCCACCCCCACTGCCCCCCCCATCAGAGCCCACACATTCATCTGACTGGTTTATTAAGATTATTAGCGCAGTCGTTCTGGAAGGCGAGATGCTTTCTCCTCCTGATTGGTATTGTGCGACGCTGATGGCTGCGCTCACAGGAAGTCACACTGATTTCACATCACTTTGTCAGAGCCATGATGAAAATGGCAGCTCGCCGTTTGGAAGCTGGATATTTGCAAGTGTAATTATGGGGTGTGTGTTCAAATAAATGAAGCCAAAACAATGACACACAATCAGGACTTCATAAGCAAGCGAAAGGCCACAGACAGATTAATAAGTGCTTTTCAAAACACACACACACACACACACACACACACACACACACACACACACACACACCACACACACACACACACACACACACGCGCGCACACACACACACACCACACATACATACACACACACACACGCGCGCACACACACACACACACACACACACACACACACACACACACACACACACACACACACACACACACACACAGACCTTCAGAATTATACATGAATATAAGACATTCAATTCAAGGCCTGTTTTTAACCAGATATTCGGGGCAACCAGCAAGAAGAACACACACACTCACACAGATACACACATACACTCACACAGATACACACATACACTCACACAGATACACACATACATGCAAAGACACACACACAAACAGATACATACACACACACACACGGATACATACACACACACACTCACACCCACCCACACACACACACACCACTCTCTCACACCCCCACACACACACATACATACACACACACACACCACACACACATACATACACAGATACACACACCACTCTCTCACACCCACCCACACACACACACCACTCTCTCACACCCACACACACACACATACATACACACACACACACACACACACACACATACATACACAGATACACACACCACTCTCTCACACCCACCCACACACACATGCAGGAGTACGGGGCCCTTCCTCCCTCCCTGCAGCTCGGCGCCCCCTGTCCTCACGGAGGGGGACTGTCCCTGAAGGTCCATCTCAGCCGGGTTCGGACCATCAGTGTTCTGGTGCAGGTGAACGGTCTCATCTTGTTTAGGAATGAAAATGATGAATGAGTAAAGGCCTCGGTTGGTTTGATCGGAGCTCTGGGAAGAGGCCTCGCTGCTCCAGGACCAGTTCACAATGATGGAGGTCCTTACAGAGCCGGGCCTGGACCCAACCCAGTCTCTGAGCTTTTACAGACACAACAGAATGTCAGTAGTCTGAGGCTCGATGTCTTCTGAAGACCTGGATAAAGACTGTTGGTGGTTTCTGGCTCTGCCATGGGTGGGTGAGGTGTTGCACACAGCACACAGGAGCAGTTGAAGAGAACTTTATTGAGCGGAGAACGTGAAGCTGCTGCACTGTTACACCTCACACAGGAGCACGGACTGGACTTCATTCTCTGCCACGTTTGCTCTTCCACAGAAGGACCTGCTGTGAAAGAGGAAAGAAGGATCCAACCGTCAGATGACGGCGTCTGAGACTGAGAACTAACATACGCGACAGCTCCCACTGCAGCTATGATCCAGGTCTGTCTCTGAAGAACGACCAAAGATGAAGCTTGGCGAACCCACCACGCTCACCCCTCCCCCACTGCTCTACTGGGGGTGTCCATGCAGTCCAATCCTGCCCCCCTGTGTCCAACACCAGTTAATGCCACTCGGTGCAACATCAGAACCCCTTTGAGCACAGCAGGAGTAAGAGCTCATCATTCTTCTTCTTCTTCACACACTTACATCTCTTTGTCTTTTCCTCTCTGCAGCACCACCTTCTCTGCTCCAAACTTGGGTCTCAGGGGGTCAATGATGTGGTTGTTCCATCGAAACTGGACCTCTGTCACGTCCCCCACGTCCAGCTGGGCATCCAGCAACAACTCATACGTCCTTCCGGATATCAAGGTGCCTCTAGAAGGTCAATGACAAGGAGGACATTTTAGCACCATGACATGCTAACATAGCTTCATCTTCTGCTGGAGCCAACTTTACGCTTCCAGACCTCCAGGAGACTCACAGCAAACACTCTGAGTAAATACTTGCTGAGGATAGGAGTGTGGAATTATGGGATATTCACTCCTTTAGGCTGCCTGTTACATTCCTTTGTAGTTAGCCGGTAAACTGAAGCTCTCATCTGCTGTCAGATGTTCTTACACATGGAGCTGGTGTTCTTTGGTGCTTCCATACTTTCCAACGAGTGCCACAAACATGAAGCCAACGTTGGGCAGTATCGGACCAGCCAGGGTCACCGACACCCTGTAGCTGTAACCTAGAATTTAGAAGAAAGACGCTAATCAAGCAGCGGCCTGCCGTCCGTCCAGACTGCTACTGAATTCTGACTTGCTTTGGGATGTATATGTTCTACAGGATGTCACACCATGTCATGAACAGGAATTTTAACACATCCCTTATAAGTTAAGTAACTTCCGAGGGAGGGAGGGACGGGACGAGCGGAACGAGCTACTTACGTCTAAAAGGCGCTTTACTGCCAGTGGTGAGGAAATACTTTGTTATGGACGTGTCCTCTGTCCCAGTGAACCTATCAGCACGGTGGCCCATTAGAGGACATTCAGTGTGTCCACATGGGAAACACTTTCCCTGTGAAGACAAGCACAGCACCATCACATCATCACCATAGACGGAACACGTGGAGAGCGAGATGCTAATAACAAACGGCTGCTCTCATCCCTCAGACATGGAGATATGAGGTCATGCTCGGGGATCTCTGGACTCCCCTTCATCTGAGTTATGTGTCCAGATAACGTGTCATGACCACCAACAGCTGCACACACAAGTCCTGTCCATGGAAGACAGGAGGGAAACCCGTTTGCATCACCCCCTCCTCTGCATTTAAAGGGAAATGCTTCACAGCCGTA
Organism: Takifugu flavidus; assembly: GCF_003711565.1. Classification (NCBI taxonomy): domain Eukaryota; kingdom Metazoa; phylum Chordata; class Actinopteri; order Tetraodontiformes; family Tetraodontidae; genus Takifugu; species Takifugu flavidus. The sequence goes on from NC_079530.1 coordinate 158,301, forward strand.
TCAGTGTCGTGGAGCAACAGCTGGTAGCCTCAAACATGCTGAGCCAGAGGAGCTGCGAGCTCCAGCTGGGCCAGAGCCCTGACGATTCAGATGGAAACTCTGTTCCTCCACCTCCCGCTCTGGTTTACCAAAACCTTCAATCAGCAGGCTGAAGCCAGTGGAGCAAAGGCTCTAACCCAAGAATGGCTATTTTATCTGCCGCCAAAACTGCCTCACATACGTTCAAGTAAGCACCGAGCTATGGACACGCCTCCTCCTGCTCCCCATGATATTGTGGCCTTGACGTGGGCAAACCAATGCTGATGTCCTTCCTGTTTAATGCCGAGTGTTTTACTGATACTGAACTCCTGATAGGGACAAGATGGCAGCATGTGCTGCCCAAAAGGTTAGCTGAAGAGCTACAGATCAACCAAAATAGCCTGCAATCAGTGAAAAGTGACAGCAAGCTAGCATGTCCAGGTTGCCTGGACATGCTAGCTTGCCACAACCCAACCCTACCACAACCCAACGAAAGGCAGTCCTTGCATTCTGTACTTAGCAACTGATGTTGAGCAAAGGCTACAAAATGAAGATAACGTCTGCTTTAGGTCTTTCCCTCCATGCATGAAAGACTGAAATTAGGAGTAAGCGCAGAAAAGTTTGGAGTGGGATAATTGTGACCTTTTCTAACCGTGAGCAGATCCATTTACGATTCCTGTGACTGAATGGTGTTGCCATGCAGGCTGTGGCTGACACTGGGGCTCTGACAGGGGTTCCAGCTGTTCTAGAGCCTGTGACCATCACAGGAGCTCTAAGGGCTGGAGGTGTTGCTGTCACCATGGAGAAACTGGTGCTATGCAACATCTCTACCAGCAGGGCAGCACTGCCAAAGGGAACAGGTCTTGGGCCTCTAGTTGAGTGAACATGCTCAACTTAGAAGGAGAGCACAGAGCTTAGCGTTGAGAAAGAGTCAGAGAGGGGACCACCACTGAGGGTCCGAAGAGGAGCAACCGTCTCTGATCATCTGGACAGTGTGCAGTAGGATGGTTGGTGTTGCGAGTGAGGTGTTCAGGAACCAGCGCCACCAGCTCGTTCTCCAGTTTCTGCTGACCTACCAGGCTCTTTGCCAAGGGCGACGCTGATTTGGGCTACATGTCTGCCATGGCCTTGACACTGGCTCAGCAAAGCCTGGGTACCAGGCAGTGAGAAGGACACCCCTTGGTTTCCAAAGTGAAGAGGAGGAGCATCTTCAGACCGTGATGGAGTCTGGTGGTGTATGGATTAAACAGACTGACCTTCTAGGGTGCACACCCTTTCCCCAAAGTTGAGGAACGTGTTGATGTTCTCTAAGGAGCCACTTGATCTTCATTGATGCTCTTGTCAAGTAGCCGTGGACAGCAGAGACCACGAAAAACGGCTTTGATCACCAAATGTGGCTTTTATGAGTGCACATGCATTTGGACTATGCAATGCCCTGAGCAGGTTCCAGAGGGTGATGGAGCCCCTCCGTCCGGATGTAAACCTGGATTGGCCCACACAGGTCTTCAACCGGGTGGGAATTTTGAGAGCTCCCTGTGTGTGCACGCTACTGCAGATCACAAAGACATGGACAACTCCCTGACCATCCCACCTCCAATGGACAGGTGGGGAGGTTCAGCAGAACCTTGGCCAGGCCAGAGCACAACAACAACAACAACAACAACAACAACAACAACAACAACAACAGGGAGAAACAGAGTGACTCGTGTTTTCGGTTCAACTGGTTAAACGTGTTAAAGCTTGAACTTACATCAGCAAACGAGTCCTTGTTGGGACATGGATATCCCATAAAGCCTTGAGGTTTTTCCAAGCTCTCAATGTAGTATTCGTATGCTCGAACGTGGTTGCAGGCATCAAACTTTTTGTCACCTGGCAAAATTTGTGATAGTAAAGAGAAAGAAGTGGAGAAGATTATTCAAGGGAAGTGGAAAGAAAAAGAATGATTACGGAGTTGAAATGCAAACAGCTCAGAGCTCTCTCAGGACAAAACTGGTACTTTTGGACCTGCTGTGAAAGTCGGTGCTAGTTTTATAAGACTGTGATCATGAGCAAGAGGAGAGGTTCAGGTGCAGCTGAAGAGGTCTCGATTCATTTCCAAACGTATTTGGGACTGCAGCTTTAGCCCTCTACAGCTTGTCTTTCTGCTACTGTGGCTAACACGGTGAATGCTAGTGCTCCGCTTTTTCCTTCTCCACAGTGTCTCCTTCTGGGTGATTCTAATGGTTTGTTTTGCTGCATTTTCTAAAGGACTCATGTATTCATTCTCATGCTAAAACCATTAATCTCCTCGATTACACCGCTGCTGTTATGGAACATCACCCATTTGCCCACATATCACAGTTCACGGTGGAGTAAACAACCTCATCTGGACAATCACCAAAGCTCAGGGTGGATCATCACATCCTGGCAGGGACAGCTGAAAGCCCCAGAGGAATATTTCAGATTTAATATTTAATACTTAATTTGGTTCTGTGTCCAAGCTCATGCTCCCCATGTTCCCCATGTTCCCCATGTTCCCCATGCTCCCCATGTTCCTCCCTCTAAAACTCTTCCAGGTAGGGATTGGGATGGAGCCTTGACCAGGGAGATTACCGTCAGTTTCATTAGCATCAGTCAATCAATCTTTATTTAGAACGTGTCTGTTACAATCAAAAAAACTGTAAAAGTTTTAACTCAACACAATGCTAAAATTGTCTCATGCGTCTTCTAGAGCTGACCTAGAAGACCTAGTCTAGAAGACCTTCTCCAGAACACCTTCTCCAGAAGACCTTCTCTAGAAGACCTTCTCTAGAAGACCTTCTCCAGAAGACCTTCTCCAGAAGAACTTCTCTAGAAGACCTTCTCCAGAAGACCTTCTCTAGAAGACCTTCTCCAGAAGACCTTCTCCAGAAGAACTTCTCTAGAAGACCTTCTCCAGAAGACCTTCTCTAGAAGACCTTCTCCAGAAGACCTTCTCCAGAAGACCTTCTCTAGAAGACCTTCTCCAGAAGACCTTCTCCAGAAGACCTTCTCCAGAAGAACTTTTCTAGAAGACCTTCTCCAGAAGACCTTCTCCAGAAGACCTTCTCCAGAAGACCTTCTCCAGAAGACCTTCTCTAGAAGACCTTCTCCAGAAGACCTTCTCTAGAAGACCTTCTGTCCTTCTCTCCAGCCTCCCTGGATCATATGCTTGCCTGCGATGCAGAATTAGGGAGGCAGGATCAGAACCAGTCTAATTATCTTCTGGTCTTTCTGATGGTTGATCCCATCCTACCTGGAGGAGCTAGTGACACGTATCATCCCAGTAGACCGCTCCGCTCTCAGAATGCTGGTCTACTTGTGGTCCCCAGAGTCTCATTTGATTGATCTCTTTGCACAACCTTGGTGTGTATTCAGTGTAGCTCACCTAGCCAGATGGCATCAAGGTCACTGGGGTCTCCTCTGTTGGTGGAGCAGCCCGGCATCAGCTGTCCGCCATTGGGGTAAAAGTCAATGTGTCCCACAGACTGTGACATCCCCAGACCTGAGAGGTGGCAGTTAGAAAAGCTCCTTTACAAAACAGCGATTCTGTGAATATAATAAAAGAGTTTCCCCCAAGAGAAGCAGCTAATATAACTAAGGATATATATAACTAGGAATGTCTACCAAGTTTAGGGTCAAAAGGAAGTCCGTCAGTGTGGATGACATCCACAAAGTTGGCATCAGTGACGTCCAGACTGACAGCAGCACTGGTTCCCTGGAAGTAGGGTTCACTTGGGTCCAGTCCTGAGCAGACAAAGTAAAGGGAGCTGTGTCTGTGTGAGTCTTACAAAAGGCGTTTCACCTACACTTACAAGGGTTTTTGTTCATCCCTCAGCCTAACCCTCACCCTTTAGGACTCCAATGACCTTCTGACCATGAGCACTCGGGTCAGTAAGGTCCGTGTTCTAGCTTGAAGAAGGAAACCAAATAAAGCCAAGAGCTACTACAGTGGAATAAAAGCTCTACCTGTGATGCGCGCCAGGCCAGGGATTCGACTGCCAACGTCTCCTGCAGCATGTGCTCCAAGACTGTGTCCAATCATGTGGAATTTCCCAGCAGTCTGCTTGTAGTTGTCCTACATGATATAGACGTGGATCATCAGCTCAGCACGTCTCCTTCAGACATCGTGGGCGAGACACGGCTCTCAGCTCTGAGGATTCTTTAGCATTTTCCCACCATTGCTCAGCCTTTAAGTGGTTAAAAAATCTAAACGTTTTCCCTCAGTATTGCAGAAAATACAATCACAATATATAATATATAATGAATTCTTCATACTGAGCATCAGACATGTTTTTAGCTGGAACCCAACTCCAGAAATGTGCTGCTTGGTTACTTCTGCGTCAGATAAGGTCTATTTCCTCTGATGGCTGTTTAGTTCTGTTGGAGCTGTAGCATGAGATGTTGCTGAGCTTCTAGGATTTACCATGAGGAATGTGATCATTGCTGCCACCTGGGCCGCCACCACCCGGATGTTATTGGCAGCCTGAGCGTATCGAGTCTTCACACCCTTTTTCCACTCCACAGCTATGCAGTTCACGTTCTCCCTCTTGACCATTTCCTAAACACATGGAAATGCATGTTCCACCTGTTGTGTTTCCATAAAGCACCACTGACATAAAGCACCACTGACATAAAGCACCACTGACATAAAGCACCACTGACATACGGACACACAAGACTTGACGATAAAGGTGACGTTCACAGGAACCCTGATAGCTGAAGGCATTCATTCATTCTTCTTTGAGAATCCTCAGGAACCACAAGCAGACCAACAGAGAGAGAGAAGAAGAGGTCTATTGTCCAATGTTAGCAAATTAGCGGCCTGTGTCCGACCTTCCTTTAATAGCTGAAGTTCTTGAGAAAGATGGTGGGGGTTTGGTTCCTAGAACCCTTGCAGAGGAACAGTCTGGTTGAGCTGTTTATTCTGGTTTTGGACCATCACAGTACAGAAACAGCAATTATTAAAGTTCCCCTTGATCTTCTCAGAGCGTCGGACAGTGGGCTGGTTTCTATTGTGGCTTTACTGGACCTGGGTGCTGCCTTTGATACAGCTGACCACGGCATCCCTTTACAGATACCATGGGAGGTCACCAGAATTGCCCTGGTCCCGATTAGATTCAGCACATAGATTCCAGTTTTTTCATGTTCATGATGCTTCCTTGTCATATAGTAGCTTATTCGTGGAGCTCCACAACCCTAACCCTAACCGTAACCCAAATGTGCACAGTAACACTAACCCTAACCCTAACCCTAACCCAAATATGCACAGTAGCCCTAACCCAAATGTGCACAGTAGCCCTAACCCTAACCCTAACTCTAACCCAAATGTGCACAGTAACCCTAACCCTAACCCTAACTCTAACCCAAATGTGCACAGTAACCCTAACCCAAATGTGCACAGTAACCCTAACCCTAACCCTAACTCTAACCCAAATGTGCACAGTAACCCTAACCCAAATGTGCACAGTAACACTAACCCTAACCCTAACTCTAACCCAAATATGCACAGTAGCCCTAACCCAAATGTGCACAGTAGCCCTAACCCTAACCCTAACTCTAACCCAAATGTGCACAGTAACCCTAACCCTAACCCTAACTCTAACCCAAATGTGCACAGTAACCCTAACCCAAATGTGCACAGTAACCCTAACCCTAACCCTAACTCTAACCCAAATGTGCACAGTAACCCTAACCCAAATGTGCACAGTAACCCTAACCCTAACCCTAACAGTAACCCTAACCCTAACCCCTAACCCTAACCCTAACCCTAACCCTAACAGTAACCCTAACCCTAACCCCTAACCCTAACCCCCTAACCCTAACCCTAACAGTAACCCTAACCCAACCCTAACAGTAACCCTAACCCTAACCCCTAACCCTAACCCCCTAACCCTAACAGTAACCCCAACCCCTAACCCCCTAACCCCCTAACCCCTAACCCTAACCCTACCCTAACCCTAACAGTAACCCTTACCCTAACCCTAACAGTAACCCTAACCCCTAACCCCCTGACCCTAACAGTAACCCTAACCCTAACAGTAACCCTAACCCTAACCCCTAACCCTAACCCTAACCCTAACCCCTAACCCTAACCCTAACCCTAACCCGGTGGTATGATATGTGAACATAAGTGTACACAGTGTGAGCCACCTCATGGGCCAGCACACATCACACATTCCTGTGACTGTTCTGTCCATTCCAGGTGAAGGCAGTAGATGGTGGGTGACCCATCTGCCCCAGCAGACTGCCTGTTTGGAACCGCCTCTCTAGCCTACAGAACCAGAACCACTGAACGCTTGAACCTTTTTTTGCCCAGACCGTCCGTTGAAATGATCATTCTAGAGGAAAAGGATATCACACATCCACAGCACAAGTTGAAAGAACCTTGCACATGCGCTGAGGCCAGTCTTCATCTCCTTCTAGCAAATAACCAGGAAGGATGAAGCGACTCGTCCTCATCCCACTGTAGTTTGATGCCTCGACGGTTTCATCAGCCTTAATTTCCTTCAACAGAGGAGAAATATGCACATTTGTTTCCAATATTTTCTTGCTTCAAACATTACATATGTTATAAAACCTATTATATAACCTAACCTAACCCCTAATCCTAACCCTACCCTAACCGTAACCTAATTCTAACCCTAACCTAGCGTAGCCTAACCTAATCTAACCCTAACCTAACTCTGACCCCTAACCGAACCCTAACCCCTAACCATCTCTAACCTAACCTAGCCTTGTCAAACCCCTAACCTAACCCCTAATCCTAAATTAACCCTAACCTAACCCCTAACCATAACCTAATCCTAACCCTAACCTAACCTTACCTAGCCTAGCCTCACCTAATCTAACCCTAACCCCTAATCTAACAAAACCCTAACCTAACCTAACCCTAACCTAACCCCTAATCCTAACCCTAAACCCAACCTAACCTAACCTAACCCTAACCTAATCCTAACCCTAACCCAACCTAACCTAACCCAACCTAACCTAACCTAACCCTAACCCTAACCCTAACCTAACCCCTGCTCCTAACCCTAAACCCAACCTAACCAACCTAACCCTAACCCAACCTAACCTAACCTAACCCTAACTCTAACCTAACCCCTACTCCTAACCCTAACCCAACCTAACCTAACCTAACCCCTAATCCTAACCCTAACCCTAACCTAACCTAACCTAACCTAACCTAACCTAACCTAACCTAACCCCTAATCCTAACCCTAACCCAACCTAACCTAACCTAACCTAACCCAACCTAACCTAACCTAACCCAACCTAACCTAACCTAACCCTAACCCAACCTAACCTAACCTAACCTAACCTTAACCTAACCCCTAACCCTAACCTAACCCCTAATCCTAACCCTAACCCTTAACCTAACCCCTAACCCAACCTAACCTAACCTAACCTAACCTAACCTAACCTAACCTAACCTAACCAACCTAACCCTAACCTAACCCTAACCCTAACTCTAACCCTAACCCTAACCCCAACCCCAACCCCAACCCTAACCCTAACCCTAACCTAACCTAACCTAACCTAACCTAACCTTACCTAACCTAACCTAACCTAACCCTAACCTAACCCTTAACCTAACCTAACCTAACCTAACTAACCTAACCCTAACCTAACCCCTAATCCTAACCCTAACCCAACCTAACCTAACCTAACCTAACCTAACCTAACCTAACCTAACCCTAACCCTAACCTAACCCTAACCCTAACCCAACCTAACCTAACCTAACCTAACCCTTAACCTAACCCCTAACCCTAACCTAACCCCTAATCCTAACCCTAACCCTTAACCTAACCCCTAACCCAACCTAACCTAACCTAACCTAACCCAACCTAACCCTAACCTAACCTAACCCTAACCTAACCCTAACCCTAACTCTAACCCTAACCCTAACCCCAACCCCAACCCCAACCCTAACCCTAACCCTAACCTAACCTAACCTAACCTAACCTAACCCTTAACCTAACCTAACCTAACCTAACCCTAACCTAACCCTTAACCTAACCTAACCTAACCTAACCTACCTAACCCTAACCTAACCTAACCTAACCTAACCTAACCTAACCTAACCTAACCCTAACTCTAACTCTAACCCTAACCCTAACTCTAACTCTAACTCTAACCCTAACCCTAACCTAACCCATTATCTGCACACTAAAACTAGCATGGATCTTGCCTGATAGTAGCGGTTCCTCTGGGTGAACAGGAGAAAACGAGTGCCAATCTCATCAGGGTGTGAAGGCAGAATGGAAACGGGTCTCTGATCAGTGCCCCCCCAGGGAGGACCATCAGCAAAGCAGCCAAGCCCCTCGAAGCAGACCTGAGTGGCTGCGGACGAGAGCGCAGTACTGACACGAGACTGGTAGAAATTCTAAAATATCGGCAGATGAACTCAGTTTGCTTTGTATCAGCTCAAAGTTTTGACAGCAAAGCTCTGTTAGCATAGCATTACTGTATCAGAGGAGCTGTAAAAGTGAAGGGAATCAAAAATATGAACCAAATATCTCAGGTAGAATATAATAAAACCTGCTCAGTATCTATTAAGAACAAACTAACAAGAGAAAAGTGGGTCTGGAAGGAAAACTCAGGTCGTGAGCACGACTAAAGTCATCTCACCATATGTGGCGCTGACGAGGAGGCAGAACACACTCAAACTCCACATGGTGTTCATTCAGGAGTCTCCGTTTGGAGGGAGGCCTGTTATATAGTGTCCTTTTCAAACACGTCTGCAGGGACTCGCACAGCTGTGCAAACACCTGTGTGACGTCATGTGTGGACACCGTGTGCTGGAATGCTGCTCTGCTGATAACACTGACTTCTCCATGTGGCTGTAGTGAGCAGACATATTTTCACCATTAAGTCTGTCACCTTTGTGCTCCCCTCTGACCCACCTCTCTTCAGCTCCTCCAGTTTCCTTCCTTGAAGTTTAAAAGGCTGCTCGAGTTCAGGGTTGAGAATATATTCTATGTTTCCACTAGGTGGCAGCAAAGACCAGAAAAATCGATTCCTCTGATGCCGTCTGGACACAATGTGTTGAAGCTAAAGCTAACGGATGGATGGATGGATGGATGGACGGACGGACGGACGGACGGACGGACGGACGGACGGACGGACGGACGGACGGACGGACGGACGGACGGTGGTGACTCAGTTACTGGAGCACCTGCAGAGGAACAGCCTGTTTGAGATGTTTCAGTCAGGCTTTAGAGCTCACCACAGCACAGAAACACACTTCTTAAAGTCACTATGATCTTCTCATAGCTTCAGATCATGGACTGGTCTCTATGCTGGTTCTGCTGGACCTCAGTGCTGCTTTTGATACAGTTGATCACAGCATCCTGTTACAGAGACTGGAACATGTGATTGGGATTAAAGGGACAGCACTAGACTGGTTTAGATCATACTTATCTGATAGATACCAGTTTGCCCATGTCCATGGTGTTCCCTCCTCATACAGTAGGGTTAGCCATGGAGTTCCTCAAGGTTCCGTACTCGGACCAATCCTCTTCACCTTGTACATGCTTCCCTTAGGGAACATTATTCGGCAGCATGGGATAAATGTTCATTGTTATGCTGATGACACTGAGCTTTATTTATCCATGAAACCAGAGGAGACAGAGAAGTTAGTGAAGCTCCAGACCTGTCTTAAAGACATAAAGTCCTGGATGTCTTCAAATGTCCTCCTCCTTAACCCAGGAAAAACTGAGGTCATGGTGTTTGGTCCTGAACCTCTCAGGGACAGATTAGATCACATGATCACTCTAGATGGGATCTCATTAACATCTAGTCTCTCTGTGTCAATCAGGTATTGACCACAGAGGTCACATGACTCCTGTAATGGCGTCGCTTCATTGGCTGCCCGTTAAATTTAGAATAATTTTTAAAAACCTTCTTTTGACCTACCAGGTCCTCAGAGGCCTAGCTCCATCCTACCTGGAGGAGCTAGTGACACCTTACCAGCCCAATAGACCGCTCCGCTCTCAGAATGCTGGTCTACTTGCATTCCCCCTGCTATGGAACCAGCTCCCTGTCCAGGCCCCCCTGCTATGGAACCAGCTCCCTGTCCAGGTACGGGAGGCTGACTCCATCGCTACTTTAAGATCAGACTCAAAACCTTCCTCTTTGAAAAAGCTTATTGTTACTAATTCAGTAGTTCCAGTTACTATCATAGACAGACAGATTATCATACCTAGGGGGTCGTCTAATCATTAGGTCACATCTTGGTTATGCTGTTATAGGCCGAGGCTGCCGGGGTCCAGAAACATGATCACCTGACAGGCCTCTGTCACCCCACTGGGTCATGGTTTCCTCTCCTCTCCTTTCCTCTCCTCTCCTCTCCTCTCCTCTCCCCTCCTCTCCTCTCCTCTCCTCTCCTCTCCTCTCCCCTCCTCTCCTCTCCCCTCCCCTCCTCTCCTCTCCTCCTCTCCTCTCCTCTCCTCTCCTCTCCTCTCCTCCCCTCTCCTCTCCCCTCCTCTCCTCTCCTCTCCTCTCCTCTCCTCCTCCTCTCTCCTCCCCTCCCTCTCCTCCCCCCTCTCCTCTCCTCCTCCTCTCTCCTCTCCTCTCCTCTTCCTCTCCTCTCCTCCTCCTCCCCTCTCTCTCCTCCCCTCCCCCTCTCCTCCTCTCCTCCTCCCCTCCTCCCCTCTCCTCTCCTCTCCTCCTCCCTCTCCTCCCCTCCCCTCCCCTCCCCTCCTCCCCTCCCCTCTCCTCCCCTCCTCCCCTCTCCTCCTCTCCCCTCCTCTCCTCTCCTCCTCCTCCCTCTCCTCTCCTCTCCCCTCCTCTCCTCTCCTCTCCTCTCCTCTCCTCTCCTCTCCTCTCCCCTCCCCTCCCTCTCCTCTCCTCCCCTCCTCTCTCCTCTCCTCTCCTCTCCTCTCCTCTCCTCTCCTCTCCTCTCCTCTCCTCCTCCCCTCCCCTCTCCTCCCCTCCTCCCCTCTCCTCCCCTCTCTCTCTCCTCTCCTCTCCCCTCCTCTCCTCTCCTCCCCTCCTCTCTCTCCTCTCCTCTCCCTCTCTCCTCTCCTCTCCTCTCCTCCTCCCCTCTCCTCTCCTCTTCCTCTCCTCTCCTCTCTCCTCTCCTCCTCCTCCTCTCCCCTCCCCTCCCCTCCTCTCTCCTCCCCTCCCCTCCCCTCCCCTCCCCTCGTCCCTGATGTGCTCGTTAGAGCTTCCTTGTCTTTCTTTCCTTCCTGTCTCCTTGTTCCCTTTGCTTGCTGTTATTTTCCAGTAAAGCTCCGAGAGCCTCTCAGGGCTCTGACAACTATTGATTGTGTGTGTGTTGTGGAGTGTTGTGGAGTGTTGTGTGTGTTGTGGAGTGTTGTGTGTGTGTTGTGGAGTGTTGTGTGTGCTGTGGTGTAGAGGAGCACACACTGTGACCACCTCCAACCATCATCACAATAGGTGTGTTGCCTCAGGAAAAGGCTCAGAGAGGGCTGAAGGGGCCCCTCTGCTCGTGGCTCCCTGGTTTGGTGGCATGTCCTTCTCCTGGTGAGGGCTGTGGTCCTGGTGTGGTGTGTTGCTGTGGTCCTGGTGTGCTGTGTTGCTGTGGTCCTGGTGTGCTGTGTTGCTGTGGTCCTGGTGTGCTGTGTTGCTGTGGTCCTGGTGTGCTGTGTTGCTGTGGTCCTGGTGTGGTGTGTTGCTGTGGTCCTGGTGTGCTGTGTTGCTGTGGTCCTGGTGTGGTGTGTTGCTGTGGTCCTGGTGTGCTGTGTTGCTGTGGTCCTGGTGTGGTGTGTTGCTGTGGTCCTGGTGTGGTGTGTGCTGTGGTCCTGGTGTGCTGTGTTGCTGTGGTCCTGGTGTGGTGTGTTGCTGTGGTCCTGGTGTGCTGTGTTGCTGTGGTCCTGGTGTGGTGTGTTGCTGTGGTCCTGGTGTGGTGTGTTGCTGTGGTCCTGGTGTGGTGTGTTGCTGTGGTCCTGGTGTGCTGTGTTGCTGTGGTCCTGGTGTGGTGTGTTGCTGTGGTCCTGGTGTGCTGTGTTGCTGTGGTCCTGGTGTGGTGTGTTGCTGTGGTCCTGGTGTGCTGTGTTGCTGTGGTCCTGGTGTGGTGTGTTGCTGTGGTCCTGGTGTGCTGTGTTGCTGTGGTCCTGGTGTGGTGTGTTGCTGTGGTCCTGGTGTGGTGTGTTGCTGTGGTCCTGGTGTGCTGTGTTGCTGTGGTCCTGGTGTGGTGTGTGCTGTGGTCCTGGTGTGCTGTGTTGCTGTGGTCCTGGTGTGGTGTGTTGCTGTGGTCCTGGTGTGGTGTGTTGCTGTGGTCCTGGTGTGGTGTGTTGCTGTGGTCCTGGTGTGCTGTGTTGCTGTGGTCCTGGTGTGGTGTGTTGCTGTGGTCCTGGTGTGCTGTGTTGCTGTGGTCCTGGTGTGGTGTGTTGCTGTGGTCCTGGTGTGGTGTGTGCTGTGGTCCTGGTGTGCTGTGTGCTGTGGTCCTGGTGTGGTGTGTTGCTGTGGTCCTGGTGTGGTGTGTTGCTGTGGTCCTGGTGTGGTGTGTTGCTGTGGTCCTGGTGTGGTGTGTTGCTGTGGTCCTGGTGTGCTGTGTTGCTGTGGTCCTGGTGTGGTGTGTTGCTGTGGTCCTGGTGTGCTGTGTTGCTGTGGTCCTGGTGTGGTGTGTTGCTGTGGTCCTGGTGTGCTGTGTTGCTGTGGTCCTGGTGTGGTGTGTGTTGCTGTGGTCCTGGTGTGGTGTGTTGCTGTGGTCCTGGTGTGCTGTGTTGCTGTGGTCCTGGTGGGTTGTGTTGCTGTGGTCCTGGTGAGGGCTGTGGTCCTGGTGTGTGCTGTGTTGCTGTGGTCCTGGTGTGTGTGTTGCTGTGGTCCTGGTGTGGTGTGTTGCTGTGGTCCTGGTGGGTTGTGTTGCTGTCCCCGTGTATTACAGTGTTATATGGCTGTAATAAGCACCGTACTGCTGTTGGTGGGACCAATCACAGCCTCAGAGCCAGTGGTTTTCCCACCTTTCCCACGTCAGCAGGGACGTTCGCCTTCCTTGATTGGAGGCTTAAGTCACACCTGTGTGAACTGTGTGTGTCTGTGTGTCCTGCAACAGACTGGAGACACGTCCAGGGGACATTTCTGTCCTGTCTCGCACCTTTGACACCAGATCATTTACTGACCATCAAACGTTCCTTGAAAAGGTTTTGTTGGGGAAGAACAAGCGCTTTGGAGTAAATTCGGGATGATCAAAGTGTGTGTTTGCTGATGGTGAGTGATGGGCAGCTAACACCTCGTCTGCAGCTCCATTAGGAGCTCTTCTTCTCTTCTCCAGGGCCTGATGGGATCCTGGCAACACGTCAGCCTTGAGCTGTTGGAATTCCTGCTGAGTCACCTGATATCCGGCGGTGCCCGCTCACCCTGTAGGTCAAACATATCAGAGAGCAGCAACTGGGAACGTCTCAATCTCCGTACCATGGTGGTGCGAATGTTGTCATGGAAGAGTTGGTGTTTCCATGGCATCGTTGTGTTTTGGGCCTGATGCACAACCGTATCCAGGGGCAACAGAGCATAAAAACAGATGCTTTCATCGTTATCAATCATTTTAATGAGACAAAGCAGGCTACACCAGGAACGAAGGTTCTGTTAGGACAACTGCACTCTTACATACATTTTTACAGTCGTGGACTCCTGATGTGTAACACCACACAAATCTATATACTCAATGGCTTCTTTTGAGTTGGACTGTCAAAAAAGTCCTGCTCATATATTCTAATATATCCTTTGTTGTATTTGTGTTTAGCCAGGATCCACTCTAATCCCCCCCCCAGGGAAGAAGAGTTCTGCTTGTAAAGTTTTACAGTACGCTTCCTCGGGGGCTTTCTTCATCAACATCATCGGCTTCTCTCGTTTCTGAAGTAACTTTTCTTCAATTTTTGTTACATACAAAACAGAAAAAGTCCAGTATATACATCATTTCACCATTTCTGACAACTATTCAGGTTCTTTTGTCCTGAGCTGCTGCTTGTTCCTGGGTCCAGATGGTGACTCCGGTCCAGTGGACTCCAGGTTCATTTACTCTGGCTTTCTAGCGTTATTGTAATCATGCAGTCCAAAAGAAGAAAAACGGTTATAGGTCAAATTCTTACAAAATCCATTGAAACAGTTGGTCGGTTTGCCCTCTCCAACAGGATCGAGTCCCTTGAAGCGGTGCGGTCTGCCTGTAGGCCGCCACCTGGGGTGTGCGGCCCACTCAGAGGAGGAGTGTGTGTTGGACCACCATCACAGCCGCTTCATACTGGTCGATCAACAGCGTATTGGCAGGGGCTCAGATTGGACACGGGGTTCTGCACCGCTGGATAGGGGAAGTTGGCGTGTTGCTTGGCTTTGAGCCGCAGGCTGGCCAGACTGGAGTTGCAGGTGTCTCTGTACATGTAGGGGCTGGCGGAGGTAGCGTAGGGGCACGCGGCCGCAGTCACCGCCACCGAGTTCAGGGCTGTGGGACTGTTGAGGTTGTTGAGGTTGCCCAGGTTGTTGAGCCCCGCAGCGGGAACCCCGGCCACCGCTGAGGGCACCATGCTGGAGGCCATGTTCATGGAGGGGAGGGAACTGGCGGGGGAGAACATGGACTGGGACGACAAAGGACTGACATTCATCGAGTTAAAGAAGGGGAAGCTCTTGGCCGACAGGGGGGTGCTGCTGAGGCCCTTGGCGGCCCAGTTGTTGTAGGAGTAGCCTGTGTACATGTCATCGTAGGGCTGCATGAGTCCGTTGAACTGGGCGCCAAAGCCATTTTTACACAACTCCGCCTGCTGGTTTCGCTCACGCTTCCTCCATTTGGCACGCCGGTTCTTGAACCACACCTGGAGGGGGAAAAGTCCAGGTGAATCCAAGTAGCGCCACAATAAAAGCATCGCATAGAAGCGTCTGAACCCAGAGGAGCTCCTGGTGGGGGGGGGGAGGGAGGGAGAGGGTGAGGGTGGGTGGGTGAGGGGG
>NC_079530.1:173320-180820 GCF_003711565.1 Takifugu flavidus
TTCTCCTCTCCTCCTTAAGTGGAGGACCTATGTTGGGTGTTCACCTGTGTCTACTAATGACACCAGCATTCCCTGTCAGGGGGAATATCTTCCTCTCATCCCTACGTTTATGTTATATATTGTCTATATATTGTATATTGGATATATTGTTATATATTGTCCATACTTTTCCAGCTTGTGACACACATGTTCAGATCAAACTGACACATGTGGCCACTTGTTACTGTTCCTATATGTGAGTAGATCTGGAAGGTGAGACACGTTACAGCGGATCTCAGGATCCTTTACAGGAAGTGTGGTGTGTTAGAGGGATTGAAGCCATCCCGGGAGCTGGCTCCATGGCGACGCTCAGCCTCCTCATATTACACCCATCTTCCGGAGCAGCTGTCTCCCTTTTGTTCAGGTGGATTCATTTCAGAGGCGTCTTCGCCCAGGTCCTGATTAACTTTGCAGGTTGGGGAATCAGGAAGAGTCAATTAGTGCTGGAGCCACGTTAGACCTCCTCCCCCTCCCCTAACCCTACCAAGCTCTAGCGCATTTTATGTTCTCACATCTTTTAAACACATTATTTTTATCACATTATTTTAAAACACATTAAACTCATTTTCCCTGAACTAACTGGCTAATTTTGGGAACCAAAGGCAGATAACCCTAAATTGATCTCACGCCCTAATCTGCCCTCTGGCTTTAGTCTCCTGTTTCAGATATCACGTCCAATACACAAACATGACATAGACGGCGATGATGGAGAGCCCACAAAGAAAGAAAAGGGTTAGGGTTGGGTTAGGGTTAGGGTTAGCCCTATTAACCCTAACGTAACCCACAAAGAAAGAAAAGGGTTAGGGTTAGGGTTAGGGTTAGCCCTATTAACCCTAACCCTTGTTGTTCTCCTGAGGGTTAGGGTAAGTTTTTTCAGTGCCTTATCACTGTTTTCAGTTGTACTTTTTCTCGACAGTTTTTTCCCATTTCATGGTGATTTTTAGTTCACTTTCCTGTTGCTAATTTCTTAGAGTTTTTTTGGTGTGACTTTATTTGATCCTTTATTCTGAGAACTGTCTCTCTTTGCATTTTTGGCAATAAGGAACCTTTTGTTTTACACTCTGCATCTGGGTCCTGGCCTCCTTAACTCATAACACCCTAACCCCAGCCCTAACCTTAACCCTAACCCTAACACCAACCCTAACCCTAACTCTAACCTTAGCCAACCCTAACCCTAGCCAACCCTAACCCTAACTCTAACCTTAGCCAACCCTAACCCTAGCCAACCCCAACCCTAACCCTAACCTAAGGCCAACCCTAACCCTAGCCAACCCCAACCCTAGCCAACCCTAACCCTAACTCTAACCTTAGCCAACCCTAACCCTAGCCAACCCTAACCCTAACCCTAAGGCCAACCCTAACCCTAGCCAACCCTAACCCTAGCCAACCCTAACCCTAACTCTAACCTTAGCCAACCCTAACCCTAGCCAACCCTAACCCTAACTCTAACCTTAGCCAACCCTAACCCTAGCCAACCCCAACCCTAACCCTAACCCTAAGGCCAACCCTAACCCTAGCCAACCCCAACCCTAGCCAACCCCAACCCTAACCCTAAGGCCAACCCTAACCCTAGCCAACCCTAACCCTAGCCAACCCTAACCCTAACTCTAACCTTAGCCAACCCTAACCCTAGCCAACCCTAACCCTAACCCTAACCCTAAGGCCAACCCTAACCCTAGCCAACCCTAACCCTAGCCAACCCCAACCCTAACCCTAACCCTAAGGCCAACCCTAACCCTAGCCAACCCTAACCCTAGCCAACCCCAACCCTAACCCTAACCCTAAGGCCAACCCTAACCCTAACCCTAACCCAATGTTGATAAATGGAACCACCAGTCAGAATATGTTGTAAAGGAAAAGAACTGGTGGTGTCTATTTCTGTTTCCAGTAAGATGTACAATAGACCCTGGCTTTATACCCAGTACAAATCAGTTGTTCTTGATATTTTAGTGGAATTTACTGATTTTTCTTTGTATGAATGACTCTGGGTCTCCTATTGAATCCATAAATGAGCCCATCATCCATCCAAATGACTTTACTCCACAGCGGGAAGACGAGGTTCAAGCTCACTCTGTCTTACCCTAACCTTTACCTAACCCTAACCTTTACCTGACCCCTGCCGCTCCACTCATTGTTGCACCTTTAGAAGTGACACGTTTCTTTATCTCTGTCCTGTTACTAATCTGGAATAGTGCAGGTTGTTCACTGGACTCGCCTCAGTTGTGTTTGTGTGGTTTGCATTATGTTGTCAGCAGGAAGTGGATCTCTGTGCCAACTGATAAATGTCATAATCTGATCTGTTAACCCCCTAACCCTAACCCTTTAACCCTAACCCTATAACCCTAACCCTCTAACCCTAACCTATAACCCTAACCCTATAGCCATAACCCTAACCTAACCCTGTAACCATAACCCTATATCCCTAACCCTATAACCCTAACCCTAACCTAACCCTATAACCCTAACCTGACCCTATAACCCTAACCCTATAACCATAACCCTATAACCCTAACCCTATAACCCTAACCCTATAACCTAACCCTAACCTTATAACCCTAACCCTAGAACCCGAACCCTAACCCTATAACCCGAACCCTAACCCTATAACCTAACCCTAACCCTATAACCCTAACCTGACCCTATAACCCTAACCCTATAACCAGAACCCGAGAACCCGAACCCGAGAACCCGAGAAGCCGAACCCGAACCGGAGAACCCGAACCCGAGAACCCGATAAGCCGAACCCGAACCGGAGAACCCTAACCCGAGAACCCGATAAGCCTAACCCGAACCTTAGAACCCTAACCCTATAACCCTATAATCCTAACCCTAACCTTATAACCCTAACCTAACCCTATAACCCTAACCCTAACCTAACCCTAACCCTATAACCATATAAACCTAACCCTAACCCTGACCATATAACCCTAACCCTATAACCCTATAACCCTATAATCCTAACCGAACCCTAGAACCCGAACCCTAACCTAACCCTAACCCTATAACCATATAAACCTAACCCTAACCCTGACCATATAACCCTAACCCTATAACCCTATAATCCTAACCCTAACCCTATAACCCTAACCCTAACCCTATAACCATATAAACCTAACCCTAACCCTGACCATATAACCCTAACCCTATAACCATAACCCTATAACCCTATAAACCTAACCCTAACCTAACCCTATCTCAATATGAAGAAGAGTGAGCATGTGACCCAGCCAATGTTTCCCAGGCCTCATTCCAAACAGGAGTTCTGGACCTGCCGGCTGCTCTGCTGTCCTGTGGTGCTTTATCAGAGATAAAGAGGTGGCCGTCAGCACACTGCAGCCTCTGTTCTGTTCTCAGGAAAGTTCAAAGAACACCCTGAAGAACAGTGTAGGTAGAACAGGTATAGGCAGGTGGAGACAAAGGGGGATAATTGGTGCTTCCCTTCCCAAACCTTCCGGCTCCTTCCTTCCTCCTCTGAAGGACTACAATAAACACTTGAGGGTCAGGACAACTGGACTTCTATTATCCTGGGTACGAGACTGCCTGACCCCTTCTAATCCAACATCCTGCTGTTTCAAGTTTTACTCTGTGATGGTAGAAAACACACAAACAGTCCCAGCGGAGCACTTGGAATGTTTAGCCTTTGATTTAATCCTAATTTTTTCAAATTTCTGATAGTTGCCAGATGATGAAGCCAGACCAGGATCCCTGTTGACTCCTGGTCCGACTGACTGAGTGACAGACTGATACGTCCGTTTCTCCAGCCACATTGCTGCATTTGGGGTGTTTGGAAGGGACAGGAAATAGGCTGATCTGCCAGAGCAATAGAGGTGGGGGCAGACGGCTTCTCCAAAGAATCATTTCCCCATTTCCTGGCACAAAACCTGTCATGAAAGCTGCACTATACCTGGCCTATAACTTTCAGCGCTATGGCTAATGCTAAGTTGTTGACAGCCAGAGAAAAGGCAGAAACTGGGGGTCACTGAAAGGTCAGGCAATGTGAGGTTGGAGAACTCGTTCACAATGGTGGACTGCATAGGCCAAATCCATAAGGAAGGAAGGCAGGCAGACACACAGGCAGGCAGGCAGACAGGCAGAGAGGCAGGCAGACAGAGAGGTAGAGAGGCAGGCAGACAGGCAGAGAGGCAGACAGGCAGGCAGGCAGAGAGGCAGACAGACAGGCAGGCAGAGAGGCAGACAGGCAGACAGACAGGCAGGCAGGCAAACAGACAGACAGGCAGGCAGAGACGCAGACAGGCAGACAGAGAGGCAGACAGAGAGGCAGAGACGCAGACAGGCAGGCAGGCAGGCAGGCAGGCAGAGAGGCAGAGACGCAGACAGGCAGGCAGGCAGGCAGACAGAGAGGCAGAGACGCAGACAGGCAGGCAGGCAGGCAGGCAGACAGAGAGGCAGAGACGCAGACAGGCAGGCAGGCAGGCAGGCAGAGACGCAGACAGGCAGACAGACAGGCAGGCAGGCAAACAGACAGGCAGGCAGGCAGAGATGCAGATAGGCAGGCAGGCAGACAGACAGGCAGGCAGGCAGGCAGACAGAGAGGCAGGCAGAGAGGCAGAGACGCAGACAGGCAGACAGACAGGCAGGCAGGCAAACAGACAGGCAGGCAGGCAGAGACGCAGACAGGCAGACAGACAGGCAGGCAGGCAAACAGACAGGCAGGCAGGCAGAGACGCAGACAGGCAGGCAGGCAGACAGGCAGACAGACAGGCAGGCAGGCAGGCAGGCAGAGAGGCAGGCAGAGACGCAGACAGGCAGACAGACAGGCAGGCAGGCAAACAGACAGACAGGCAGGCAGAGACGCAGACAGGCAGGCAGGCAGACAGGCAGAGAGGCAGGCGGGCAGACAGGCAGGCAGGCAGGCAGGCAGACAGGTGGGCAGGCAGACAGGCGGGCAGACCTGGCAGCTGTCTACAGTGTCAGGAATCAGATATTTGTACCAGCTCTACTGGGCCACACAGGCTAGCAACAGTTCCTCCAGGAACCTTCTCTGTACGCCTTCTTTTATATTTGGCTGCAGAGGTTTTGACTCACTGGTTTTCTCCATATTGTCCCAGAAGGAGCGCCGTTCATGTGACCACTGTAGTGACCAGGAAAAACCTTAAACACATATTCTCACACAACACATATTCTCACATCTTGATATTTACTGTGAGCTTCTTGGCCCGGTTTGGCTTTTAAATGAGAATTTGTTCTGAAAAGCTTTACCTGCATCAGTAAAGGCTAAACTGCGGCTAACCCTAACCCTAACCCTAACCCTTGACCTCTCTAGGTCTGGTTAAAAGGCATAAATTGACACATTTATGTGAATTTCCCTTGGACCTGTGTGAACTGTGACCAGGAAACCATTAGACAGAACCCTCAGATCAACAGCCCGCTTTAAGCTCCTTAACCTTGACCAATAATCAAGCATCTTCATGTGTTCACACTTAAAAACAAGTGCAATTAAAATAGTATCAGTGGTCTGACGTTAGCTGTCTGTGAGGAGATCCGACTATCGGTATTTTTACTTTCAATGCCCCTTTCTCATTCCTAAATTTCTCATCCCATAAAAAGGAAACGTCCCTGAGAACCAGAGGAGACGACCTTGAGTTGTAGTGTAACACAGGGACACAGCAGAGGTCACGGAGCAGATGTCACGGAGGAGCAGAGGTCACGGAGGAGCAGAGGTCACGGAGGTCTGTCGCAGATGTGACTGGAGACCAGTAAAGATAAAGAAACCTCTAGACTGCTTTCAACCAGAAACTGGAGCTATTTCCATGAACACAATCCTGTCTCTCGGCAGAGTTACAATTAACTCAAGCAAACATTTGACATTAAAGAGGAATCCGGAATGATGATGAGAAGGATGCAGCTGACACGTCATACAAGCTGTTTCTCAGTGAACAGACAGTTACTCCAACCTCAGATGCTGTTTTAAAGTGCACGAACACCTCGGTGTGGAACAGGACAGCTCTCCATGTGGTTACTAAGTGCTCTATCAGCAGGTGAAGGCATATTTATGGTCGCTTCCAGCTGGTTCCAACAGTCTGGATGGTGAACAACTGATTCCTTCTGGATACTCTTCTGCTTCTGTCTTTTTGCTCCATACAACCCAGCTGAGTGTGAAAGACAGACAGGAATCACCTATTTCTGGGAGAGAAAGTGTGTGTGTGTGTGTGTGTGTGTGTGTGTGTGTGTGTGTGTGTGTGTGTGTGTGTGTGTGTCACTCAAACCGCGCTTTAGACTAAACAACAGAAGTGAGATTGTCTGGAAAAGTCAGTATCCAACTAGAAGCTTGTGTAGCTTAAAGTCTGCCAACCTCAGGGGTCTCATATGGTTTGAGCCTCATATGTGTGGTTGGTATGGTAGGGTACGGTATGGTATGGTACAGTATGGTACGCTATGGTAGGGTACGCTATGGTAGGGTACGGTATGGTATGGTATGGTACAGTACGGTATGGTAGGGTAGGGTATGGTACAGTACGGCACGGTACGGTATGGTAGGGCACGGTATGGTATGGTACAGTACGGTATGGTAGGGTAGGGTATGGTACAGTACGGTATGGTATGGTAGGGTAGGGTATGGTACAGTAGGGTACGGTATGGTAGGGTACGGTACGGTAGGGTATGGTAGGGTACGGTATGGTACGGAATGGTACAGTACGGTATGGTAGAGTACGGTACCGCATGGTATGGTACGGTATGGCAGGGTACGGTATGGTAGGGTACGGTATGGTAGGGTACGGTATGGTACGGTAGAGTACGGTACGGTACAGTATGGTATGGTACGGTATGGCAGGGTATGGTACAGTGCGGTATGGTATGGTACAGTACGGTATGGCATGGTAGGTAGGGTATGGTACAGTACGGTAGGGTACGGTACAGTATGGTATGGCATGGTACGGCATGGTACGGTATGGTATGGTACAGTGTGGTAGGGTATGGTACGGTATGGCATGGTAGGGTATGGTATGGTACAGTATGGTATGGTACGGTATGGCACGGTATGGTATGGCATGGTAGGGCACGGTATGATATGGTACAGTATGATACAGTATGGTGCGGTATGGTATGGTAGGGCACGGTATGGTATGGCACGGTATGGTAGGGCACGGTATGGTATGGTGCAGTACGGTACAGTATGGTACGGTATGGTAG
The DNA here is from genome assembly GCF_003711565.1 of Takifugu flavidus. Taxonomy (NCBI): domain Eukaryota; kingdom Metazoa; phylum Chordata; class Actinopteri; order Tetraodontiformes; family Tetraodontidae; genus Takifugu; species Takifugu flavidus. Next base: position 180,512 of record NC_079530.1, read on the forward strand.
GGCACGGTATGGTATGGTACAGTATGGTAGGGTAGGGTAGGGTATGGTACAGTACGGTACAGTATGGCACGGTATGGTATGGTACAGTACGGTATGGTATGGTAGGGTATGGTAAAGTACGGTATGGTATGGTAGGGTATGGTAGGGTATGGTACAGTACGGTATGGTACGGTATGGCATGGTAGGGTACAGTATGGTATGGTACAGTACGGTACGGTACAGTATGGCATGGTAGGGTACGGTATGGTACAGTACAGTATGGCATGGTAGGGTACGGTATGGTACAGTACGGTATGGTATGGTACAGTA